>NW_021850434.1:405015-455637 GCF_003651465.1 Formica exsecta
CCTGCTGATCTGCGCTATTCCGTCGTTCGTTGTGACGGGGTTGCTTCTGTTGCTTCCCGAATCCCCCAAATATCTCTTGTCCTCTGGAAAGTATGAGGAGGCACTCGAGATCTTTCGCAAAATATATGTCATTAATACCGGCAAACCACGTGAGACTTACATGGTAATTAGACTATGAACGATTTAACATAATTTCATGAAGATAGTAAAAGCAATTTTCATCGAATCCATGCATAAATTTTTTGCAACGTAATTTTTCACACGCAGGTAAGAGAACTGATTCTCGATGACTATCAAGGATCGAATCCGGTGAAAGACGAAGTCGAGGAGAAGAGCAAATGCAAAACTATGCTGAGTGACATTGTGGAGAATAGCAGACAGCTATTTATAACGCCCATTCTTCGCTTCACGATAATATCTATTGTTATTAATTTCACCTTTCACATTGGTTATTACGGTCTCATGATGTGGTTTCCGGAACTGTTCAATCGTTTCGACGAATTCCACCATGATCAACCGGGCGTAGTGGCCTCGATATGCCAGGTCACCGATTATGTCGTTAATAAGGGTTCGCATAGTATCGAGAATGTTTGCTCCGATAAAATCGGAACATCCGTCTTTATGGAATCCCTTATCACAGTGGCGTCCGCTATACCAGCCAACATCATCGCTGTCCTGGGGATGGATCGCCTTGGGCGTAAATTTTTTCTAGGTATTTCACACAAAAAAAAATATAGCAGAAAGCAATATAAAAATATTTTATCGCGAAAAAACACGATATTTTATATTGAGTATTTTTTTTAAATATTTTTTTTATACTATATATATATACATTTATAAACACAACAACCTATGTACTTCCTTGCAGTGTTCAGCACATTCTCGTCGGGGCTTTGCTCGATCGGTTTATATTTCGTATACAATAAGTATCAGAATTTGATCGTATCAGCTATCTTTAGCGGTGCGATAAGTTGCGGTAACGCGGCTCTGGATTGTCTCATTACTGAGGTATTCCCGACGCAATTGCGTGCAACCGGAATTGCCATATCAATGGTCGCCGCCCGCCTTGGCGGGATAATTGGTAATATAGTTATAGCCCAGCTTCTGGACATGTATTGTCCGGCACCGACCTTCATAGTGGCTGCTCTCCTGATTGGTAAGCACGTTTATATATAATGTTCTCTTTTCTAATTTTTATATTCAATTCTTATTTTTAAATTCTCAATTTTATATACTCTATTTTTCGCAGGAGGAGGTTTACTGTGTTTATTCCTACCGAACACAACGCGCGAACCACTTTCCTGACCCCAGCAGAAGTCTACATCCATCAGTCTACAATCATTTATGTATTTCTTTCGAATACAAGCGTCGCGTTTAATTTTAAAGGTTCTTGACAATTCAAATACAGCATTGTATAAAGTAAAATTTAAAGTTCGAAAATATCCTCATTTTGTAAGTAGAAAACTAAAGAATCTCTGTTGTTCATAATTATCTTTATTAGATAAAAGGAAAAAAAGATTTTTAAGCAAAATATTGCAGCGGAATAGTGAAGAAAATATAAATGTAGCATCTAAGATGCTATAACCAGTACAAGAGAGATGTAATAGAATTAGATACTTTAGTAAAATTTTCTATATATATATATTGATATATTATAATCACACAGAATTTAGATAAAATAATTAAAATATGAATTAAATATGATATATAAGTAGTAAACTAATACATTGTATAATTTTCGTATATCCCTCTATATACACAAAGAAAATTTTACAATTACACAAATTACATGAAAAATACGTTCCCTTTTACATTTTTTGTAAAGCGGGGATATAACATTAGGATATTTATTACTATAAAAATTGTAAATTATGCATTTGTTTTATTATGTTTGTTAATGATTACGCATTTGTTTATCAAAATATTTGAATGATTACAATACTCCTTTGTAAAATATAATACGTATATGTTATTAAATAAAAATGTCGTAATTTTTCTTGTGAATTTTCACAATTAGAAAAAATCATAATTTTTATTTTCTCCGTGTATATGTTGAAGATATCTATACAGAAAAATTTAGTGCTAAAATGATATAATTTATTATTCTACTTGCAATAGATATAATTTGATACATATTTATCATAATATATAAAATAGCTTAAAGCCAGCATAAAAAGAGATTTCTTTTGAAACATGTTTTTTTGTATACTTTCCTATAACTTTTTTTTGTTATATCATAACATACATACAATTAAATACATGTTGAGCATGTTGAAATAGAATAGGAAGTAAATAAAAAGACAAAATATGAAGTAGATTTTCATTTTTTTCAGTATATTTAACATGTCCACATAAAGTATGAAATTATTCCCTCATCATTTTTTCCTTTTGTCTAGCAAGCTTTTTCTTGCTAAGCTTCTTTTTTGATGGCTCTTCTTCTGTCGCTTTCGCAACAACATCCTCCTTTTCCGTTAATATCACTTCAATGTGACAGGGCGAGCTCATGTAAGCTATAAATATTACAAATCATAATAATAATATACATTTCAATAAAATAAATTTTTAAAGAATCAAATTCTTTTATGATGGATGCACACTTACGATTTATACGACCATGAGCTCTATATGTCCTTCTGCGAAGACAAGGTGCATGATTAACCTGAATATGTTCAACTACAAGACGATCGACATCAAGTCCCTTATAATCTGCATTACTTTCTGCATTTTTCAGAAGCTGCAGCAGAAACTCTGCAGACTTTTTAGGCCAACGACCTAAAATAACAACAAAATTGTTATAAATATATTTTAACTAAAATTAATCTTCCTGACAGCTCAAAAAAGTACACGTAGAAATTTTGCATACCTTGCGTAGTACCAAATTGTTTGGCTTGGGCACATCTTCCGACACCACCATTGAACCTACGGAAAGGGACACACTCCTTATGTTCGACGACATTTTTCAGGTATTTCTGCGCCCTTCGCAGAGCCATACTTTTGATAGCACGTGCTGTTTCATGAGTGTTCTGCAACATAACGAGAGAAATACCGATTGTAAACATTGATCTCTTTTACGAGAGGTTATGTTTCTTCGAAAAAACCAAGAGAAAAATATTTACCTTAAAATGCACGCGAAGATTGGAGCCGCGTGCCTTGCACGACTTGGTCTGGTTGACCGGTTCGTGGGAGTAACGACCCATTGCGTCCTGAAATCACAGATAAATCGATCACGATTCTTTTCAAGTTTGCTTTCTATGCGACCATAAGTATGACGATCAGCAACAGTCCGTCATGCCGTATTTCTCTCGCAATTTTGCGTCATTTATCGTGAACGAACGCAACATTTATCGCGTCTAGATTGTAGCTCGAGACTTTCTATTCGAGAAATTATCTTTCGAAGGATGCGTATTTCAACGCTGAGCTAGATGCGAACAGATTCGAGAAACATGACATCGTAGGCCGATACATACCTCTTGACACCACGATTTTGAAGGAAAAAGTCGTCTCTCGTAACTAGCAAGTGGCGTCCGACTTCCTGTACCCACCCAGGTGCGCCAACTGAAAACCAGACAAGAGTCTCATGCGCGTATACGACATCCGACAACAACGATTAATGAAATATCTCCAGTATATTCTTTGTACAAACGTTTTAAACGACATCGCATTTCCAATATAATTAAATAATATTGTCATATCGTGATAAATATGTTTTTTAAATATTTTTTTACATGTAATTATGGGAGCTTTTCAGTAAGAAAACAGATAGACACAATGTCACGCAATTGGCTATTAAATAGAGAATTTTTAAAGACCCTAAAATTTTCCTATTTGACAGCTAATCATATGATTTTGTGTTTATGTGCTCTGTTGATAGTACCTTTTTGTATGTGGAAGTTGTATTTCTGAAGTTGGTACTCTGTTATCGCAAATATCAATTTGATTCGTTGTGTCGATTATCAATTATCGATTGTCGATTCAAGCTAGATTAGTTTGTGATGTGAGTAATCAGGATAATGATAAGCAAAGATAGATATTATATGTGGGTTGTGTTTTATTTAGTAATATATAATATATATTTATTTAATTAATAATACATTATATACGAATGAACGTATACGTATATAAATGATTTTTCACTACTGGCAAATACCTGACTATCCATTTTGGAACATAGGTGTATGTTTATATTCATTCAGATGAAACTCAAATTTTTCAAAATTATTCCCGCAGAGTAAGATAAAGTCTATATATCTATATGTATGTACTGATATAAATTATATTATAAATTATAATATATATTCTTTCATTCCAGAATTTTAATTTGACAAATTACGGTGTACCTTTTTGTTGATATAATGCTCGAGAATAATAAGATAGTGGTATTATGTAAAGGATTGTCTGAAATGAGTGACAAACAAGAAATGTATATAAAGACATTGGAATCTGCTGGTTATACCTGCGAATGTTTACAGACTTTGCGATTTGAGTTTGTGAATATTTCAGAATTGCGAGCATGTTTGTCAACAGCAGATAAGTACAGTGGTAATATATATTGGTTGTATATATTATTCTTATTATATCATCAATTATATACTTTTTATATTTTGTAAATTTATGTTATAGGTTTAATATTAACGAGTCCGCGTACAGTTGAAGCTATTTCATTGGCGGTAAAAGGAGATGCAAATATTCTATACCATTGGCAACAGATACCAGTGTATTGTATAGGACCTGCAACTGATTCTCTTGCAAGAAATCAGCTTAACTTGCAACATTGTATTGGTAGTGAATCTGGTAATTCAAAACAACTGGCTGAAAGAATTATTCTTGATATAAAAAAAGATTCAAAACCATTATTATATCCATGCAGTGAGATTGCACGAGAAACTGTAGCATGTATTCTTAACAATAATGGAGTTACAATACAAAAGATTGTGGTTTACAGAACATTAGCGAGTGAGTTGTTGGAACAGGATTTATCAAAAATCCTTAAAAAATCTCCTAGCATATTTGTTTTTTTCAGTCCATCTACAGTAGAACATGTTACAACACAACTTAAAAGAAACTCTTCTAATGTAAAAGATATAAAAGCAGTAGCAATAGGTCCTGTGACAAAAAATGCATTAATTAATTCTGGATTCAATGTATATGCCACTGCAGATAAACCAGAACCAGAAGCTTTGATGCGTGCAATCACAACTGCTGAATGTATGGAAAATTTAACTGAAAGCATTTGATGATAATATGATATTAATATTATTTATTACTAATAATCTCAGTACATATTGGATCTCTTTTTGTGCACATCATTGTCCATTTATATAAACAGTAAAACAGATGCAGATATATATAGATGAGTAAAACTTTTAATGATCATAAAGTTATTTCATTAAATTCAATATCTGTTACGATTTACAACATTACCAAGAAGGCACGAAATATCCGAACCAACTATCGCGGATTGATTCGCATAATAAGGCTGAGGAGCGTTTCCTCCGTTATTGTATTTCATTTGAACCGCCGTTTCGTAATCGGGCGCCGGTCTATACGACGGTAATAACGCGCGCAAATTATTTATATCCGTTGACGAAACAGATACGACAGGATACGGTGATGTCGAAAGATCGTTGTAACTTGTCCACCGCATATGACTGTCCGCGGCTCGGTTATCCAAATTCACGGATACCGTTTGCTCGCTTGAATCGTTTGTATCATTATCCTGAAACGATATATTGTTTTTAATTATATAGTTAAACTGATACTGTATAGTCACACAAATGCTCATTTACGCACAAAGTAGCCATTGGATCTTTCTAGAGGACGATGTTCTTGATATTGCATATAAAATGTGTGTTGAGCTATACATAATCTCCATATATATTTTGCGTTACGTGATTCAGTAAATACAAATTGTTTCGCTTCTTCACCCTCCAATTGGCATTCTATTCTAAACGTTTTCTTATGATTTATGACATTACTGATATCTCTCCATCTGCAAGATATAAAATTATCTAATATATTGTAATGTTTTTAGTATATCTACAAAGCTACATATATATATACACACACACACAAACACACACACGTGTGTGTGTGTATAGAAGTAAATTAACCTGTAAAATTGCGTTTGTGTATTAGGATAGGCCACCATAATCCCATTGATGGAAATTCCAAGAATAACTTTATTGTTACTGTTATCCTGAAATATATATTTTTGGCATAATTGAAACAGCAAGTAGAGTAATTGAGAGATGTATCGTGGTATATTTACTTTGGCAGTAAATGTTTCATTGCCATATCCTTCCAGCTGCATGACAATTGAGATATACAGTTCCTCTGCGCTAGCTTGCGTAACATTGGTAAGACTCTTGTACTGACATATCGCTGTATGTAAGAGAGAGTCTTGTCCACCCGAATCAATCTTGATCACTTCCTAAATATAGAAACAATATATGTAGGAGTATATGAAATTGTGATTAGAGTAAAATCTTAGAGTAAAGGAATAAGGAATTAGAGCAAAAATCTTGACAAGCATGAAAATTAATGTTACATTTGGAAAGAAAGTACACTGCTGGAGACACTCGACTGTATGTCTTTCTGGACTATAGTTTCCAAACTCAGCTTGCATAGAATAGCTTGCTAATAGACAAGCCTGTCTAGGATTACAATGTATTCTGTCTTCTAATATATCACTCTTCAATTGAAGATAATAATGATATCTGAAAGAAAAGAAAAAGAAGTATTTAAAATTATACTTGTTTAAAGATTTACATTGCTCAGACAACTAATAAATACCTTGTCATTTCATCTTGAATGAATTGGACATCTGTGACATAGTACATAACTCTTAAGTAAAGTGTAAAGTTCTTGGCATCCTTTTCAAGTTGTCTCTTTAAAGGTTTATCCATGTCCACCCAACGCAACGCTGGGTTACCATGACAGTAAACATAACGTAAACCAAAAAATTCTGGTTGTCCCAATCCTAAACGCTGTGTCACATTGTTTAGGCATTCTTGACCAACACTGTCAATACTGAGTGTGCATTCTATAGAAGTAGCGTCTAACAATTCGACACAAATCACATACTGATTCTTGGACACAACATTGTACTGTCTGCTTTTTTTTAAATGGAACTTGAATGGCATTTTTATAGTTGCAAAGTAACTAAAAGATATATAAACATATTATATAAACAATTTAAAATCCAAAAGTTTAAAGTAAATATAATAATGCAAAAAAACTGGAGGTTAAGAGAAATTTTGATATATAATATGTTGTTTTACTATATATTGCATAATGTAAAAAAATTATATAGGCTCAATTTATAGTAAAATCTTATAATGATGAATTAATAACGTAATATGTTAATTTATAAGAAACTTGAAACATATGTACTTTTTTTTCATTCTGCATGTATGCAAACTCACCCAATGTCTTAAAATATCGTACACTCATCACTTTTCTATATAAGCATCAGGTATTTGACAAGCGTATATATATAAGATAAACATGTGTATTTTGACAGCTATTATTTGACACCTCGCTATCTATATCTGTATCAATCAGTATCAGTTGTAGACATGAAATTGCTTTCAACGTAAGATAATAGTACTTTTTACGTAAATACACAGCTTCGTATACACACACACAATTATCTATTTTCTTTACTTTTCCATTTTTTTTATTGGTGAAAAAACTTTATCCGTTTTTCTCATTTATGCGTGTGTACCGTGCGTACTTTCATTCATTTACAATGAACATCGTGAGAAAGCGTCGTATCTTGTATCTTGCATCGTTGAACGAGTATCGGTGCCGAGATATCGAGAAATTGAGAGAAAGGTATATCGATACTTTCTGTCAGAGAGTCAAAGTGTCAGAGTAATGTCAGTGACCATTGCTGTGTGCCACACAGCTGGCTGTCCGTTGCTGTCGCAACAATTTAAAAAGGCGATAACAATTATTGCGCGAGTCGATCTGACAATCCGCTATCAATAATGAGAAAACGGATATATCGTTTCACGCGCCGATGCACACGCCTACCGAATGTTGATAAGGGACAGCAAATCCGCGAATAGAGATTCCCCGCGCTGCTGGAGCCTTGATTTTTGTGTCACATGTTTCTGCATGTTCTTCGCACGTGAGGAAAATGAGTATTCTGAGAAAGAGGTAAGGCCGTCAAAATTCTCAGGTAGATAAGAGTCTGTATCTGTGCGTTAACGAGAGGGATATTTTGCAGATTGAGCGAATTCGACGACGTTCTTAACGCAGAGGAAATAGATACCGTCAGTCTCGGAAAAATATGTTTCCATGGTACGTTTGCCACATATGATTTCATTCCAATATGCTTATCGCGATGATTCTGACATTGTGAAATTTTATGTAAGCTTTCTCTAATAATCTGATTTTTTTTTATTATAGGTATACCTGACGAGCCTGGTGGCCTAAGGCCTCTATGTTGGAAGTTATTGCTGAACTATTTGCCACCGAAAAGGTCCACTTGGTTGGAGACTCTGAAGCGCAAAAGGGAGTTGTATAACACCTTCATTGGTAAGAGAAACAAATGACGTTATGATGAAAATAATTTATAACGCTTAAAACTGTGTTATATATAATATTTTTTAATTTTCATTTGATTGTAGAAGATCTCATTGTTATGCCTGGAGAATCTAATACAGATGACAAAGAAAGAGTTGATGTAACGTTACACGATCATCCTCTCAACTTAAATCCAGACAGTAAATGGCAAACGTACTTTAAAGATAATGAAGTTCTCCTTCAAATTGATAAAGATGTTAGGTGAATAATAGATCATATAACCCTGCGTAAAAAACAACTCTGTTAATAAGAATACAAAATTAACTGTATAAATTGTATTTATACAGACGGCTATGTCCAGACATATCATTTTTCCAACAAGGAACCGATTATCCATGTCAAAAAATAGTGAGTGCTAATGGCCAGCAACGTTTACACAATAGAGTTCAACATACTGTACTGAAAAGTGCAAATGTTGAAAGAAAGGGATTAGGAGTGACCAAGGTAACAAACTATGAACAATTAAGCTTCCATCATCAACTTTTTATTAAATTTATTAATAGACTTTACTTATGCTTGCCTTTACATTAATGGACGGAAAACAGCAGGTATTATAAATGATGCAGAGTAATATGTTCTACTAAAATTTAGCATTCTTAGAAAAAAAAAGTCTATATTATATATTTTTATATCTTTTATATAGATATATAGATATTATATAGATATATGTTGTACACAGAGATATCAGTAGTTCTAAACATTCTGCAGATATGATATATGTTATCATGCTGTATTATATTTTATCTATTAGATAGCAGTCTCTGTCAGAAAGGCTGCAGAAGATTATGCACCATTGGCTGAAGGCGGTGAAGCACATTGGGAAGTTTTAGAGAGAATACTTTTTTTATATGCCAAGTTGAATCCTGGTCAAGGTTATGTGCAGGGTATGAATGAAATAGTTGGACCGATATATCACGCATTTGCTTGCGATCCAGATCCAACATGGAGAAGTGTGTATTACAATATGAGAACACCCCCTGAACAGCATTTGCTGATGGTAACAAATATTTTTCGTTTTACAGAATATGCTGAAGCAGACACTTTTTTCTGTTTTACCAATCTAATGGCCGAAATACGTGATTTCTTTATAAAGACGTTGGATGAAGCTGAATTTGGAATTAATTCAATGATGAGTAAATTGACGAATCAAGTTAGAGCCAATGATCCAGATGTTTGGTTGCGTTTGCATCAACAAGAACTGTGTCCGCAATATTACAGCTTTAGGTATCGTATATTGATGATTATCATCAATATATTGTCGCGATTCTCGTTTTTATTTTGTTATTCTCCTGTTTGGAACAAGATGGTTGACACTTCTTCTTTCGCAAGAGTTTGCCCTGCCAGATGTTATGAGGATATGGGATTCCTTGTTTGCTGATGAGAATAGATTTAGTTTCCTCATACATATCTGCTGTGCCATGATTCTGTGAGTAAAAAAATTTTGTCATGTCTACAGCAATAATCTTTGTCGTTCTCTAGCACACGTATATATATTTTTAGATTATTAAGGGACCAGTTACTGGCTGGCGACTTTGCTACAAATGTTAAACTCTTACAGGTGAGAGGGTATATGCATTTATATTTTTATTATAGAAAATGTAAAAAATAATATATTCTATATATATTTAGAATTTTCCATCGATGGACATCCAAATTGTGCTCTCTAAAGCAGCTGCTTTGGCGGGCAAGAATTTATAGGTTTTTAAATAATTGTTTTCTTAATTAAGTCATAAAAAATTAAGTTCCAATGATTTTTTGGCATCTCGAATGTCGTGATCTTTGTCTCTCCTCTTTCTATGCTGTGCGCGGCATATAATCATGAATGCACTATTTTAGAGGAGAGATGCAATAAAATATCAATTAAAATATAATAATATCATGTATATAAAATTGTATCGATGATTCGATAAAAGATGCAATTGGCATTTATGTTATATCAGATATTTAATACACACAATTGTATATATGATATATAATATGGACTCGCGCTCAACGGATATTGAGATTTATATACAACATTTTTGGTGCCACATGTCAAACTTTTGATACATTTAAAATGGTGTTTGTACATACATAACGTTACATTAGAAAATAATACGGCTGAAGACTTTAAAAGATAAATTTATACTATCGCGATAATATATATAATATATATAATCATTTCGTAAGCGCAGATAATGATAAGATGAGGATTAAGTTGAAGAGGGAATCTGATTTAAGCTTTCCGATTGTCCGACTCAACATGAATTTTGCAATAATGATCGTATCACGGTAGATTAGTATCATTTATATACGCGCCATAATAATTAAATAATGCGTTTAAGCGAAGATATATATTAAATTTTATAATATTATTTTTATAATAAAAAAATGCGAAACGTTTTCGAATTACATTTATAAAATAAAGGGAAATGTTATATATTAGTTTTCCACCGGATATATGAAAGGGTTTCCTTTATCGTATTCCATCCTACGTACGAGTATCTACACAATTGGATTACTGTGCAAACGATCGACGACGCAACTCGGACCTTCTAGAAGGATAGGAAATCAAATATGCGTTCTTCATTTTACTCGCGAAGAGCGTGCGCGCGCGCGGTGATCATTATTGGATTAATAAAGCCGCCGCGTTCCCGAGCAGAATAAACCGAATTTCTGGATTTTATTTCATCTCGTCTCACTTTGCACAGAGTAGAATGATTGACCCGGACGACGACGGGAATATTAATCAGGAAACATTTCAGTTATTCGTGCGCTGAAGCTACTCGGGCATATTTCTATCGCAGTCTGCGTAATGCAATAGACGTAAACTTAAATTGTTATCACAGAATAAGACTGGAAAAAAATTAGATATGCATGTAGTTGAGAGAGAATTATATATATTCTCTGTTTGTATCGCGAAATTAAAAATAGCGCTAATAATATTCCTGCGTGTAAATAGCATAGAAAATTATATGAGAGCCAGCTGAGTCTCGGTGATCTTCGTCACCGACGTGTTTCTTTGGGGCGGATACGCATGACCCATAGTTGTCGTGTCACGGGCCCCGCGTGGCGAATCGCTGTCGTATCTCGAGATTTTGAGGATAGACGCGCACACCGCGATCCGAATACCGGGCATAAAAATCGTGCAAGGTCCCAGAATAAAAAAGCACGCGCTCTCGTGTGGGTGGACTTTTATGGCGGTTGATTACCTGATTTATAATCTCAATTCGTGTCCAAGGCTCGGCGACGACGGTCGGGCTTGATCGAGCCGCGTAGCGGAGATCGAAGAGGCGCGTGCTTTTTATTCGATTCTAATTTACAGGTATATTGATACTTTTAGCAAAAATCCGAGATCAAATAAATCTTCATGCGCTAATATCTATGTTTTTCAGTGAACGTGAGTGTGTGATGTGTGCGGATGATAAGTACGTAGTGCGAGGCCGTAATAATAATCTGACGGCAATCAGAGTTTAATGAAGAATAAGAGGATCGTGTCCGGGAGGGGGCTGGAACGGAGCCCGGAGGCTCTAAAACTATACAAAAATTAATCGCACAGTAGACATCTACCTACCTACCGTAAACACGCCCCTGTCATTAGAGTCAAAACACGAAATTTATCTCGGCCAGTCCTATCGCCGCCGCGGACGGCTTTTCGTCTAATCAGAGATCGCGGGTTTTATGATCGGTGATACGATCGTTAAAAGATCAGCGCGCCGGCGAGACGGCTGCCGTCTTCTGGTAGTCGGGGATTCATCAGACTGTACGTACCGCCCGAGGATATACTCCATTGTTTTTGTTAAAAAAATTGCGGAATCATTTGTCTGAGAAAGAAAACGAATCTGGATGATTCTCGATGATTGCATTGTATTCTATCTACGGGAAAAAAGTAATAGGAAAACGTTCCCACAAATCTATAATCCACTACAATTTATATTACTTATAATTGTAAACGTTTTTTTCGAAATCATAAAAAATGAACGATTAATTCTTCGCGAAATTTGGCGCGTGGAGAGAAAAATCTTTCGCTACGCGTAAGATTTGATTTCTGTCGAATTTAACATGGGTTACCAGATTTCCCACGTCAGGCCGAGGAGGTGACACACGAAGCCACGAAGTTGACGAATGTGCCAAGATCGGTCGGGGATGACTTGGCAGATTGTTAGCCAGCATTCCCAGCGGTGGTCCCGGTGCGCCTGCATACGGCACGGATTGATGGATCTTGACCTCTCAAAGGAGTGCTTCGGCACGCCTTTCGAGACGTGATAGATTCGTGCGCGACCTAATACGGACTTGGGAGTCGCGAAAGAATAGCGATCGATCCATTGTGTCTCCCCTTTCGTTAAAACATTAAAAACTTTCAACTTTTGTACGCGATTTTTGTGATATAAGCTTCAAGTGTAAAAATTTTTTTATTTCGCAGAGAGAGAGAGAGAGAGAGAGAGAGAAAAAAGAGCCCTGCTTATGACGATGTATAGCATGCTTAGGGTCTTTATCACACTTTTTAAATTTAGTTACAAGGCGAGACATAAAGACGCTATCGTGTGGGGGGTGTGACACATACACAGTACTGTTTACAGTTAATTTACCGTGCTATGCCATGACATGCTATCTCCTATTCGTTGGTGGTCCAATGTATCAAGGATCTCAATCGTTTATCTGTGTCGGTGGATACGGTCAGCGTTCGCGTCGTCTCTAACTGTCATTTCGTGCATTGTACACGGATCTTATACCTCTCTCTCTCTCGTGCCGCGCGCGCGGAAGACGCGTCACGACGTTACAAGTCGATTTTATATTGCCGCATACGTCGTCCCATTACATAATAACTTGCTGCTATCCGCCGAGAGCCGATCCGTGTAGATTATCGGCATTCGATCGATAGACGCCGACAACCGTCGCCGTTGCGTTCGCCGCGCGCGATCGATCTTCGGGGAGGATCCTTTGGTCTCGCCGCCATTCATCCCTCCTCTCCGTATGTGTACGAGCCTCATTTCCGCACGCAATGTCCGGTGATGCGACACAGATATTGATAGAAGGATACATATACATCTTTGCTCAATTCATCGCGGAATCAATTCTTTCGGAATTTTAACGACTATGCGGACACTCGTCTCTGCACATGTGCGGATATGTCAGAATTTATAGTACGGATCTGCTCTCTCCGAGAAAATTCAATGAGGGACTATCCTTTTCTCGAACGGAACGCATATCGCGCAATAACGAAATCCTCATCCCCTGCTCCCGTTACGAGCCACCCTAGAGTTTAGCCATCTCTAATGAACTGCTAGCCCGTTAGTTAGCTCAGTTCTCTCTCTCTCTCTCTCTCTCTTTCTCTCTCCCCCTACCTCGCTATATGTACGTTGTATGTAGTCGTACAGCAACAGATATATAGTGTATACCTACACGTATATATCAATTCAACCCGGCGGATGCAGAGACAGAGAAAGAGAGAGAGGGCTTTGAAATGCGGAACGCGCGGTTCGTACACGTAGATACAAATAAATCCTGTTAGCTAGTACGCCGGCACACGAGAGCGCTGCAAAGCCGAATTTTCGTTGCTCGGCTCACATCTGCGAATATTTGCCCGTGGGTGGGTAGCGCATTACACCGACCCGTTGCAACCCGCGCTTGTAACTATCCGACTATTCCGACCCCGTGCGGCGAAACACACGCCACGGCTAAATCCGACAGTACACACACGCGATTGTACGATTCGAGTTGATACACGCCGTTCCTCGCGTCGTCGGGAGATAGAGAGACGAGGAGCGTAAATTTACATCTTTTACGGGATTACACTATGGGCCAATGGGGGTTGGCCACGAAGCGATCGACGGAGACGGATTAAGTTCGACGCTTACAACTGTAATAACAGACTCTCCCGATCGCCGTATCGACAACGGAACGCTTACCCTATGCACGCGACCAGTTTGTACTTTGCCTAGAAAAAAAATATTATCAGGTTCACTTTTTCTTTTTCTCTAATTTCTCCTTTATCTGTGTGTATAGCGTAGCAACGGTGATTTTCCATGATATGACATCGATGAATCTTTCAAGCGACATCGCGGATCGTTTGTCGAGGACAGGCTTGCATTAGCTAACCGTTATAAAAACGCGCGTGCGGGTTTCTTTGATGCAAACAATCAATCATCCATCCTGCCCGCTTCACTCGACTTTATTTTTCTGCGTCGCTCTCTCGCGTTTCTTAATTAGGCATTGCGATTTCAATCTTATCGCGCGACATCTTGCTCGTACGTGTAATTAACACGTGCTTTGATCGCTACGATAAGGAAAGACGGAGTTTCGCGTTGCAGGGGTTCTTTGTATGTATTGTCTCGTCTCGCGTATAGATTACACGTTAATCGCGCATATGGTAGATCGCGGACTCATGACGAATCGTCGAGAATACATAGCGTTCGAAAAACGCTAGTGTTATCTTGCAGATTTGTATCCAGAAATATCTGACGGATATTTGACATTAACAGAATTCGCACTTACACCTGATCAACGTTTCGCGTATGGTAGCCATGCAACGCGATGGCGCATTCGAGGAAGGGATGGGATCCTGAAATTTCGCGAGGAGGATAAAGCCTCGCCTCCCGGAATGCTAAAAACAAGGGGGAAGGAAGGCGAAGGGGTTGCCGAGAGGCGGGAACCCTCTTTTAATTTTCTTTTAGCCGCCGCGTGAGCAGCTAATTTGCGGCTACGAGCTCGGTTTGACAGGAAGGAAGGAAGGAAGAGGAAGGAGGAAGAGGATGAGAGGCAGGGAAAGAAGCGATTGAGAAGCGGTGGGTTCACGCGGAGAGATATAAAGGAAGAAATAAATTTCTCTCTCTCTCTCTCTCTCTCTCTCTTTCTTTCTCATTGTGATTTGCATGCAATGAATTTCCAATTTGATCGGACGCCCTTTGATGCCTTGCGCCGATCGCGGCTTGATTAACGCACGACTGCGCGCGCGCGCGTATCTTTCCGAGTTTTTTCTGTCGCATAGACGGTCTATCAATCGCCATTATTGCGGTTACACGATGTAGCGAGACAATCACCGAGAGACAATTTATCTATTGTACACGTAAATAACACTATATTATTTTCAGTCATTAAAAATATCAGATTTCTACAAAGAAAGAGTAAGAGAGAGAAAGAGAGAGGCGTCGATCTTTATCGCCCCGCCGTTGTTTCATGAATACACATGCGAGCAAACTTCGCATTGACCGAGGGGTGCCGACAAGTGGACCGAATAATATTGCACGGCGAGAGGGAACCGTGTAAAAGGAGAATCGTGGCGGATTCTAAGCCTGAGGTCACTCGGTATCCGCCTAACTCGATCGTCGATAGTTCATTTAACATCGCGCGAGGATTAGAGAAATTTCGGAGTAGCGCTGCGGAGTTTAGGTAATCCGGAATTACGATGAGATACATGTGTAATCGAAAAGTGTAACGAAATATTGTACAACAGAAAAGTGATGGAAATAAAAATCGACAAAGTTTAGAATTGATAAGAATATGTGAAATATCTAAATGAAAGAAGTTTCGAATTTTTTATTTTTTTTTTTTTATTGGTCCCTCGGGATCAATGATCGTAATGCCATTCGTAATCACCGTCAATAACTGAAATTATCGTTTCAGAAATTACGGGGCTGCGCACTTTTCTCCCATTAATCCACCCGTGGCCGATATATACTCGTCGAATTGATCAATCGCCTGGACCAGTCGAGGGTGCATATTTAGCGGATATGGAGGACACGGCGAGGTAAGCCTGTGTCGATCGAACACTTATCGTATATATACATATATGTATATATGTGTATGCGCGAATAGAGACTCGGACAGGCGCGTTGTAAGAGAATTATTATCTCGGTTTTTACGCGATGACACTCGCTGAGCGAATTGTATCTTCGATAACGTTCTTATACATACACACAGATATCTCTCCCAAAAAATATTCCGCTCGCGTACAATACGCTCCGCTCAGAGAGATGTTTGGGATTTGGGATTTGGAATTCTCGATTCTCCGTCAGGATGAAAGATACGGAGGAGAGACTCGAGTGAGGGTGAAGTCTCCGGCTACTATGGATTGGTGTACGTGCGGACGTGTATTCGCGAGAATCGCGAACTGTCGTAACGCGGCGACGAAGGGAGAAAGGCACGGAAGAATGAAATGATCGAGTTATGCCTGATTGCCGCTTGTTGTTCCAGCTCGATAAACCGGACCCGAACTCGGACCGAATTCACCCCCTGTTCTCCCCAATTTTGCCGAATCCTGCTTACTGCCCTTCGCCTCGGAGTAATCGTCTCCGAAGAGGAGGCCTCTCTCGAAGACGATGCACGCAACCAGAAAGCAATTTTCGTAACTTGCCTCAATCTTCTTCGACTACGATCGGTACAAATCTTTTTCTCGATAACAGAACCTTAATTAATTTTCACGGTGCAATCGGTGGCCCTGGCTCGGGGCTCGAAATTATTTGAATTTTAATTCTTCTTTTAATTCGACGAATACAATTTATTATTTTTTACGACAAAATAGTTCAGAAGTATATGTACAATGCTTTGGATTTTATAATCTTAATACGATGAGTATCGATATACCCGCCACTTGTCGGCCACATATCGTTAACTTCGCGAGGAATATTTTTCAGCCATCGGCCAAAAGCTCAACGACGGTTGTCAACGACGGTTAATTCGGCGTGTAACCGTACGCGGGATCGAGTTAACGTTAAGATCAAATTGGATTTGGCGCCGGCGCTGGTCTGGCTAAAACTTAGTCATCCGGCAGGACCCTCTTAATCCGTTTACGCTCCTTCGTTCTGGATCCTGCCGTCTGCATCTCCGCGACTACGTTGACAGAGAAATAAAGAGAACGGGGTCGGAGATGGAAAGAGAAACAAAAAAAGATCGCTTTATTGAGACGGGGGTAACGTCTACGAATATCGGTTCAATGGGAACAAAATTAAATGCGGGCGAAGGAGAATAATATCCGTTTTCCAGAAAGTGCCGACGCTGTGGAATTTATCGTGGGATAAACGCGAGAGAGAGAGAGAGAGAGAGAAAAGTGAAGAACAGACTTTTCGTTAGCATTGCACTTGAAGAGCGAGAATTTAATCCTTTTAAACAATGCCTTCATGAAGTAATTGAAGCTATAAAGCTAAAAAAGAAAATTTAAAATTAATACGATAATACAAATTTAAGTTGTTTTCACATATTTATATACGTATATCTATAACATTATACAAAAATGTACATACATAATTAATTATGTGGTGCGCTCTTCACTAATATATTGAAATATTTACTTGCAGGATTGACGATTTCTTCTCAACGCTACAAGAAGATAAGGCAACCGGTATCTAGCCTTTTCGCCCCGAGGCCACTTATCCGTAAAATTTCCGGGAGATTCGCGACGATTCGCGGAACGTTGCGGAGGCGGCATGGAACGGACACGCCCAGCGTCGCGACGCTTTTATCGATCAACAAGACCACGGCCGAATTTACGCGAACGGCCATTTTACTTTTCTGTCGGCTGATACGAGAGAGGATTGAAGAAGCAGGATCGCGCGCAAGTAATTCTACACAATTTTTTTGATCAGGCATACATAATCTGTCAACTTTTCTCCTTTTATTCCTACTATTCTGGACAAAAGTATTAGGGCATAACGCTCTTGATAATTAACAGACTAAGCTTATATTTTTATTAATCAATATTCGAATCTGTTATTCTGGTTAATGAACTTTAACGCGCAATCGTCGATGGTAGCACGATCCTTTTACGAGTAGAGCGCGTGATCGTTATCGTCCACGGAGTACGATACGGGGTACGTATTAGACCCTTAAGTGAGGCCACTAAGAATTATAGATTCTCGTACGTATCTCCGTACGGGGCGTTATCTCATATTTATGGGAGATGCCGAGAGCGCGCGACACGGAAACCGCATCTATCGGCGCGCATATTTTTAAATACTAATTCGGTGCACGCGCTTCTCTCTCTGTCTCGTCTACGGTGGTTTGTTCGACGCATCGCGTATGTTACATTTCGGATACGCGACCGGCTACTCCGTATCCTTTATCGGCGCAACGTTTTCGACTACATGGCAAAAACGAGCGGCGCATCCGGATCAAAGTAATCGCCGATTCTCCGTTCATGCAAATGACTTAATAAGGAGACCATGATTATTTGGGAGAGAATCCTGCGCGCGTATATACATGTAAAAATTTTCTTTTTCTTTTTGATGTTTTTATTTCTTTCTTTTACATTATCATTCTAGTTTTTTTTTTTTTTTTTTTTTTTTTACATTTTTATTTTAGTTTTTTTTTTTTTTTTATTTATTAGACGTACTCGCTTTTGATTTCATGGTGCGAGAAAAGGATTAAACATTTTTCACGATGCATCTCGTAGTTGCAATTGCGATATAAGAGCTTATCGACGCGAGGCGGAAGTGGTCTCGCGGTGTGGGCCGTGTTCGCTGGTTCGAAAGGAATAATCGGATTACAGCTCGGTACCACCGTGCGCGGGGTGCGGTTCATTGTGAACGTTGACTCGAGAGGGATGAAACCCACGTAGCTATACGCGGGCGTAGCGACGCGTTTCTCGTCGCGACAACGTCTCATCGAACCCCCTTTTCTACCGAGCACCGTGCGCACCCGACAATCGAGAGATCCGGGTGGGTCCCGAATGAATCTCATTCCGGGGCTCCGAACGCCGGCACGTGACCTTACGCTATTACATTATGTAATGTCGGTCCTTTTGCACGCTCCTGTCTGCGATGTCCTGCGATCTCTGCGACGGTCCTGTCGGGACCGCCGGCGATTTCGTCCCGCGACGTCGACCGGACGATCCCACGCGAACACGTCGACTGTGATCTTATCGATGATCCAAACTGTATAACCGTAATACGTATTAGTGAGTTTGATTTTTGCATAGACGTATAATATCTAGACCGCGCGGTCTCTACATCTCCCGTAGTCAGAACGCATCAAAAAATAGAAAGAGATAGCTGCTGTACGATCACCAATCTATCTTTTTCTAACGACACGTGCTAAGGTAAAGAAACCTTCGTTAATTGGGAAAAGAAAAGTAGAGGAGATGAAAAGACGAAGATAGAATAATGATACAAAGCATGCTATCTCTGTCTAATATTTGACGATTCCCACTCCTTAACACTCGGTCTAGATATAGGGGAAAGTAGGATAAAACCGGGTAGGCGGGTCAAACCGGGTATCTCTGTTTCTTCGTGATAAGTGCTACTGTCTTTGGCTAACTCGTGTTATTAGTTGTAGATTGATGCCATTATTATTTTGAGATGAACCGTGCTCACGTGCAAATGATATTTCTTTTTTGAGAGAAGTTCAAAATTTTTGAACCAAAAAAGATCGATATCGGGGCAACAATCGAATCGTTATGAATTTTTTCTACACAGAGCATTTGCTTCGGTAAATGCAGCATTGCATTCTGTACATATTAGAGAATATATCACACTAGTTTTGATCGTCACTTTGTACGCCGAAATATATAGCCACCGTGTTTGTTATTTTCCTTTGTGTTGGGACAAAACCGGGTACCTACACGCCTCATGTAATGAAAAGAGGAAAAACTCTTATCCTGACTTTGTCTCCCTGCAAAAAGCAGTGGAAAACGAAAACTATCACTCAGAAAAAAAAAACCACTAAAAAAAAACTTTTTGAGACCCTTAAAGTTAAAGAATTAAATAAGAAAGTCCTGCAGCAATATAGAACAAGAGAATATTTTTATTTGTGATTTTTGTCAATAGAATACATCTTTGTATTGTATTTTGATTAAAATAAATCTAGATTTCGTAATTGCACAGTGTTTTACATATTTTCAAATGGGTACCCGATATTACCAGGAATTTTGACTTCTCCACAAAATCTTGTTATCCTTGGTAATCGAATATTTTTTTTTCAGCAACTAGTATCATTTTCTTATAGTTTGAAGTCCACTAAACAGTACTAACGGTCAGCAAAATTTTTTTTACTCTCTGATTTTTTGTTGGAAAACAAATCCAAAAAAGTACCCGATTTTAGCCTACTTTCCCCTACTATGTCTATGGATCTTCGATGAAGAAGGTATTGCCATATATAAGTCTTAACCCATTATACTGTTATCGCGAACGAATACAGAGATCGTTTTCGTATATCTCGATAGCGTGACTCGATTTTTAGAGCTATAGCGGTCCCACGATGGAAACTGACAATTGACAATCGACGAAAGACGATTTTATCGGCGTAGCATCTCTCGCGTCGCTAATTATCGCGAATATTATCGGCATACGCGAGCCGCGTCGAGCCGAGTCGACTCGCATCTCGCTGAATCATCGGTGCGGCTTTATCCGATCTTTGAGGCCCCGATGCACCTGCGATCGAAGCGGAAACGATGCATTCCCATGGAAAGAAATCTTGCCACCCGCAGGAAAAACGGCTTTACGCATTTATGTGTCCACGTACGCGTATACGGCCGAGATGGATGGAGAGATACAGGGATTAACTTATATATATATATATATATATATATGTATATGTATATAAATATTTACAGGTTGATAACAAATTTCCACGAAAAGAAATGCGGGGCACGATAGATAAATATATTGTGTAACAGTTAAACACCTGTTTATTGTATTGCTACATTTTTTTATATTTATCTGCTAAACTAACAAAATATCGGATGTAATCATGAAATGTTGATCGATTTTTCTGGGAAAGAGAGAATAGGGAGACTAAAGGTCGTTTAGATCGTGGCATTATCGTTGACGAAACGATCTGTGCTATTACAGGTGAGTCATCGGCATGCGCTACCAAATCCTCCGTTATTGTTCCGCGCGACCCTTGTCATCGACCATCCTCGAGTATCGGGAGTAGTGATCTTTGTAGCGTACTTGACCTTAGAATCGTATGAGAAGGATATACAAAGGCAAATATAAAAAAATTTCATATGAGGATCTACGTTTAACATATTAAATTTAATACAACTCTCGATTGATTACCGACTACTAGATGTGTCAAGTGCGTCGAGAGCTATGCTTATTATTTCGCCGACATATAATATTCAGAGAAGAGATAATTTCATGGGTACGTCGATCGGAGAGATCGATCTTCTCGCACCTGTGCAATCATCGGAATGTTTCCCCGGGTAATATTTGATCGGTCTCTCTGACAGAAATGTGTTTCGACCTGCACCGGCACACATTCCGTCTTTTTTTTTTTTTTTTATTTCGTACGTAAGCAAATATGTGCTATTTATTGATTCTCGCAATTATTGACTCGGCCGAATATGCGTAAAACCGTTTTTAATTGCGCATCTTTCGATCTTTCGCACTTTGTTGTTATTTCTCAGCGATAAAGAACTTGTACTTTCACTAGATTTCAATTAGAATTCAAGTAAATGTCTTATTTAGTGCACGTCTTTGAGCAAAAAACTGTTATTCAGATTTGTGTACGTGTGTGCAGCACGGAGTAAACTAAATTCTCCCTCCTTTGTTTTTCCGAGCATCACACATCTTTCGTCGACGTCAAATAGATGATGATTACCCGAGAAAAAAATTCGTGTACGAAAAAGAATACTTTTATTTTGTTAAAGAAATTACGATGTATATTGCTATAGAAAGATAGAGAGAGGTAGACAAGAGAGAGAGAGAGAGAGAGCGCGTAGGGGGCGGGGGATGGTTTTCGTAAGGTCGAGCACAGTTTTGACGATAACGAGCGGATTTGCAATCACGACTATATTGTGCAGGATCCTGCTGTTAGCTAACTTCAAGAGGGATGAAACACAGGCGCCCTGAGATCACAGAGCAGGAAGCTGAATGTAGGATGCGAACGGAGGATGAGAGAGCGTCGCGTCGGCTCGCTGTTGCCATTGCAAATACTTGTCGTCTGTGTTGTGGGAAGGTACAAACTGGAAATTCCAAATTTGCAAAATTATTGTAAAATTATTTTCTCTTGTCTATTCTCATATTTTCGAATCGTGAAATACGTTTAACTTTCAATCGCTTGTAAGAATTCACATTTGTCGTTATATTATCACTTGTAGAAATTTACTTGCGGTCCGGTAATTTTTTTTTTTTTTTGGGGGGAAAAAATCGATTCCGTATTAATCAAATAATTGATAGATAAAAAAATACGCGCGCGATGAATCCTATTTCCTTTCCCTTCTGTATTTTGAATTTTCCAGAAGTATTCTTTATCGCGTTTTCGTTTACGAAAATTAAAGAATGCGAAATGTCGTGACATTTGTATCAGCTGGTCAAGATTTATCAGGCCAAGGCCGGTGTTACAATTTTTGTTCTTATCGCTTGTGCGACTGTTTCATATGGTCCACGTAAACGCGGAGGCGAGATAGATAGTACGTTTGTTAAACACTCGCGTCTTCGGTTGAGAAGCAGTGAACCGGATTTTTTTATAACGTTCCTGCTGTTTGCACAGCAGGCGGTTAGTGGTGCGAGCGAGGCGCACGCTAGCCTGCTTTCTCGAATTTGTATTCTTTTACGGGAGCTCTCGGGAATTCGGCGACAATAGAGCCACGTTTTCTGCTCGGGATCTCGTGGCGCATCCCAGTCGAACGCGAACAGGTCCGTAGGTGATCATTCTAATGATAATAATAGAGGTGCCGTATATATATACTTAACCGAGGACTTCTCTGTCTCTCTCTCTTTCTTTCTGAGCTTTTTTAGGAAACCCGCTGAGAGCTGAAAGCCTCTTTAACACGGCGTGTAAAATGCGGGCAGCAAGCGAAGGACGATCAATAGGGATAAAAAGACGAGGGAGTATCAGGATCAAAACTCGATATGTCAGGCATAGATAATAATCACGCCTATCTAGCTGCGTAGGTGTTTAAGTATTTCTAATAAAACCTATTATTAGATCATAAAAATTAATAACTGTAAAATATATCTAACAATCTCCGCAGCGTCAATATCTTTAAATACTCGCGATCGGGAGAGGAATCTGGAACCCTTCTAGGACACGTTATTAATTATCCAATTTTTTTTTTCTTTATTATGTTAAAAGATGCGGATGACTGCTGTACCGCTACAGTATATTTCTCGGTGATCGTCGACGGGCTCGGCTCTCGATCGCATCGATTAATGGGCTTGTATCTATATACGAACGGCTCGTGCAACGAGCCGCATCCAACCGTGCCGTCGCGTTGTCGCCTTCGATTTGTTCGGCACCGACGGGGTGGAACCCCGCGGGTTTGTGCCGCGAGAGGATACACCGGGCTCCTCGCGAGGAAGGACCTTTGTTCACAGTTGGCTCCGCCACCGGAATAATTCGACCGCCATTTTTCTCGCTTTATGCCGGGTAAGCGTTACTAATGGCTCTCTCGTTTCTCGAAGCAGCACGAACCGTACGAGAGGCCGGCGTACGGAGGTAAATTTACGTGGTTACGCGTTTATTTTAGTTAATAAATAAAGGCGCCGCGTGACTTTGCAAAATGTATAATGTGCATCCACTGAAGATGCACAAATTTTTCTGAATTTTTTTGTTTAATATTTTTCTGAATTTTCTAATGTTTAGATTAAATTAGATAATAATGATTAACAGGGCGCGATAGGAATTAATCTATCCAATACATTAGTTAATAAATAAAGACACCGCGTGACTCTCCAAAATGTATGATGTGCATCCACCGAGGATGTACAAATTCTTTTGAATTTTCTTATTTTATATTTTTTTGAATTTTCTAATGTTTAGATTCAATTAGATAATAATGATTAACAGGGCGCGATAGGAATTAATTTATCAAATACAGTATGATTGTTAATCGGTTTATTTTTCTACAGGCATAGAGCGTTTAAGAAGCAAGGCATTTTTTTACGGATCACGAGTTAGTATTAGGTAATAAAACATACGGCGACAGAACCGAAGACCAGTTTGACAGTTTCCGTGATGCGAGAAATTCATATTCATTTTGGGCGTGGACATATGCCTGTGTGTGTTGTGGTTTAAGCATACGTAGAAGGTATATATAAGAAAGAAGTAGAAATATAGTATATAAACGGGATACAGGAGAGCAGTGATAAAAGCCACCAGTCCATTCGGGGATGATTTACGACTCGGGCTCTTTGGCGCGGTGAAAATACAAACAGGTGTTCTTCGAACTTCTTCGAAAACTCCGAAAGAATTTATTTTATTCTATATAATTAGCATGAAATTGTATTATAAACGCGTTCTCTTTTCTTCTATTTAAAATAGAAAAATAGAGAGAGAGAGAAATATTGAAAAATTCATTTTAAAAAATTATTTTTACAAAAAGGCATATATTATATAATCCAAGTATGATGTCGCCTAGAATAATTGTGATAAATATAGTGCAGTATCTCTCGTATATACTCTTGTACAGGGAATATGTACGGTTTGATAAATACGAGAGTGCAAGAACGCCCGCGCTTTTTCCTGAATCAGGGGACGCCGATATCCGGATGTGCCCGGACTTGCAAACGAAGTTTGCGCGAAGACTCTCGGGCTCGGTAGGAGTTTGCGAATCACCGTTGAAATTCTATTCGGCAGTTTGGCCGCCGACAATAAGGTACCCCACTCGCGCGGCGCGCGCGACCCACCGTCTATCCTCTCCACCGGAGAGTGTATCTTCTATCTATACTCGCACACATACACACACATGCGTCGCCGTCCGCGAGGACCATGGGCGGGCATCATGGGCGGAGCTTATTCCACGACTCTCACCCCAACTCGAGACCACGTTCCCCGATCCTCACCGTGCCACCTATTATCACCTACCTATCTCGCAACCCCCTCAAACTGACACATATGTAAGTTCGTGAATTCATGTGTTGTCGCACTGCTATGATAGCTTTGATATTTTCTATCTCTCTCTTTCTCTACGCGAGATATCGCATCCTGAGGTTGAAAACGAATATCTGTCATTTGTAGCAATCAATGTTATTAGGCTGAGATATCAATTTTTATGATAAAATATATTAATGCATTGCTAGATAGTACGATGTCACAACTTGTGATATTATTTTATACATTGTAAGAGACTTCAATATTTTTTATCCAAAGCCCATTCCGAGAAAAAAAGATATAATTTGGTTGTCATTAAAATATGCGTGCTAGGCAACCGAGCTATCGCTAATGTGCGAGTGTTGGACTATCCCCACGCACAGGCGAGTATACGAGTCCCATCGTCCCATCGCGCCCATCGAGCGACGTGGTAGGGGCAGTAGCGAGAACACCAGTCTTCTCTTAGCATCGATCCGAGCAGGATGTCGTTCGATTCTTTGCGAGCCGTAGTTTCCGACACCCGCGCATCTGCGTAAACGAATGACGAATGATCGGAACGCACGATTAGATTATCGGACTGAATCGCGGCGAATCTGTGGGATAAGTTAGTGGCGAACGTTTGCAATACTTAATAGATACATGCGAGGACGAACGTGAGAAGAGACTGAAGGATTGCGCAAGAATAATGTAACTCGGACAAATCAACCCCTGATTAGTCTCGAAATGAAGAAGAGAAGAAGCATGTAATCGCGTCTGGATTAATAGCAGCGGTGTAAATATGAAGGTACGTTTTTTCTCTCTCTTTTGAATTGATCGATATATAAATAAATATTTATATGTGCAAACTTGAAATATCACGACTTTCCCTTGCTTTCAATTTTCTAATTTTTCGAGCAATTTTTAAAAATTTCCCTTGCTTTCAATTTTCTAATTTTCCGAGCAATTTTTAAAAATTTTTGGAAGACACTAATATATTTTGCAAAAAAAATACGTTGTTGAAAGATCAGCGTGTGATTTATCTTTTACAAGCTTGAATTTAAGAGGAGTATTTTTATCGCCATTTGAATAATTCCCGAGTTAGTTAAGAGAAAAAAACATAGTTCTAAATAAAATATAAATATCGAAACCGCGAGATCAGACAGGAAGAAGATCCGGTGGTTCACTGATGTATCCGGTAGTCCGGTAGTCTTCGCGCCGCGACGAGCCGGGGCCCGGCTTCATCTCCTCCACATTTCTCACTTTGTCAGCTCATCTACATTCTCGGCCCCGGCTCGTTGACGAATAAAAAATGGAGCCTATTATTCTTTCTTACCGCTCGCTGATTGCAGAAAGCGCATTCCAAAACGAGCAACGAACACGAAAATGGAACTCGTCAGTTCGAATACGCGAGTGGGGGGAATTTTGTCAGATCTTAATCTTTTCTTACCTACTCTTAAAAGAGGGAGAGAGAGAGAGGGAGTGTGTATGCACGTGGCGCGAGTTACGCATCTTGACATGCGTGGACGCAATATATGCTTTACGAATAATAAGCGCACTGAAATTAATTCATTTAGCTTGATTACACATTTAACATTTTAAATTCAAAAAGTAAGATTATTTCTTCTACTCATGTTAATAAAATTTATTCATCGTGCTTTTAATTGAATCAAATAAACGCTGTTGTTCTTTTATTATTTACAAATAACCGTAAAAAGATCGGGCATTTTCAAGGAGTCAGGTTGAATTTGAGGCTGCCGTAAATTATCGCTTGGCATGCAGGATTGGTTTGGTTTTCGTCGAACGATCATAAATTTGAGCAGGCACAATAAAGTCCCACGGTCAAGCCTGTTCCATCGAGAGAACTTTCATATATATAATATATATAAAATTCTTGTGTAATAAGCGGCGCTGCCCTATTATTCGTTCATTAACATCTCGGAGAAATGTGCATATAATACTCTATTCTTAATTTATTCTTTATTTCTATTAATTCGTACATATTCATGCGCGTGTATAATCATTCATGTGTTAATTCGCATGTTTAAGATTCACGTAGATCTATCTTGATCAACGTTCGTTTGAACGTTTCTATGTAACGCATTGCCTGCCGTTATTCGTGTAATTCGTTTCAATAATTTTTTTCACTAATCATCTCTCTCGACGAAGTATGTCCTTTCGAGAGCTCCCGAGCTCTCGAGAGATCCTTCGCGCGACACTTAAAACTCATCACCTGGCGCGACGGTATTAATAAATCGAGGTATCGCGACTCTCGGTGCGATACGCGGTTCACGAAGGTGGTTTCCACACGCGAGAAGACAGAGAAAAGTCACGAGACATAAATCACGAGTGGGAAGTTCAGCTTTGCCTTCGGCGAGTCATAAATCAATAGCTGTCCGGTTGTGCACATGAAATGATTACACTGGTACACCGCGTGTAGAACGAAGCGTAGAACACACGAGGCATCTAAGTGGCAACAGAAGACGAAGACGAAAGAGGCGGAAGAATCCTCGAAATTGGCCATCATCGTCGTCGTCGTCGTCAGTTTTCTCGATGTCAGGTGGCCGACGATAATCTTCGATGATTTTCGCGTTTTTTTTCTTTCTCGCACGTCAAAAGATATTTGTCCACCACTCTTTTTATTCTCCGATAGTTTGGAAATATTTCTTATCGGAGTATCTTTTTCACGTACATCGGCACGGAATTCGCATATAAGGGAATGAGAACGCGCTAATCACTAGAGGTTAATTAACCCATCGAATATCCCCTGGGGCGAACGCACAATGATCCTCACGTACATTATTCGCGTGTCAATTAATATTATCGACCATTACATATGAAAGATCTGCATAAACGACCCGATGTGAGCGCGTGCGACAGGACACGGCGAGAAAAATGCGCGAGGATCTGATAGGCGATATCTTCGCGTTTTATCTCCGGGTACAATGAGCGCCGTCGCGTTGTCGGCCTGGCATCGATACCGGAAAAAGAGTATCATCGACGAAGAAGTACACCGATGCGATGCCGCTCTACGAGTATAGAGATTGTTATTAATCGCAGCGGGATGCATCCGTACGATTTTTAATACGGCCGGCTCACACGAATCTCGATTCGACGCCGAATTAAATAATATATGTTTAATTCGAGTTATAAAAAAAAAAAAACAAATCGTGCTAATTTTTGGCACGATCCAATTTTAGGACCATCCATCGGTACGCGATTTCGTGGATAATTATACCATCGCACACAAACACGAGGACGTGGAATCGCAATTATGCAAAAGATACGCGTCGTCGAAGGCACGGATCGTTTATCATTCTACGCGTTCCGACGCGGCAGATCATTTCACTTTACCAGCATTAATCGGGAATTCGGAGTCTTCCTAGCCGAGTCTCTAGGACGTCTCTCACCGACTCGAGAACGATCCCCGATATCAACTCGCCTTTTTTTCTTCACATATTTTACGAATCGACTTCCCCTCCCATCGCGTTTCATTCGCGGCATTATTATTAATTATCATTTAAAAGTTATAGTAAGTTTACAAAAATATCTTTTCGTGGCACGTTAGAGAAAATAAAATACCAGCGCAATTTCTTTAAAGTTTCATTATATGTATATATAATAATGTATATATAATTCCATATATTGTTGTTCTTGCAGACCGAGATGGAGACGGAGTCCGAATGCGCGGATGACGTTCTGTGCCCGAACAACAATAACAACAACAATAATAACAACAAAAACAATAATAATAATACCAGCAATAACAACAACGTCGCCGTCGTGAAGAAGGGCGGCAACGATAACGGATACGACACTATCGAAATGGACTGCGGCGGCTGCGGAGAGAGCGTACGCGAACGCACCGTCCTGTGCGTAGGAGGCCGTACCTGGCACTCCAGATGCCTAAAGTGTTGCGCCTGTGCCAGGCCCCTGCACGATCAGCACTCGTGCTTCCTGCGCGGCATGCGGCTCTACTGCAGGCACGATTACGCCTTGTAAGTGCAAACATTTACATGCAGAATTTACATTCCCAAGAGGGTTAATCGCGTTTACCGCGAAAGCGATGGAATTTAACGCTTCCGAGATCCATTCGGAATTCTGAACGTCGCGCTTCGGTTCCATCCGCGACGGAATGACAGTTCGATCGGGCTACTTGTCCCCTGGTGCAGTCAGGGATTACGACGGGTCGAGTGTTATCGATGAGCCGAATAATATCCGGCTTCGGCGCCCCGCTGATGCGATTCGAGATCAAGTCGGCCTGAAGTCCGACGTTAAGACGACGTTTCTCGGCTACCGCGGCTACGAGCGATCCATAAAAAGAATTGTCATGCGTCGGACTTACGATGAATAAACGTTCACGACACGCACGTGCGACATCGCGTCACGTGCGATACACGCTGGATATCATCCCGCGCTCCCATGAAAGTTAAGCCATTAGAGATCTCTTGTTCCTTGGGCAAAATACAAGCACAGGTCGGATCGTCGATTGCGAACAGTCACGTGGCTTGGTCTCGCGCGTGGGTTAAAGATAGATATTTCTACAGATAGATATCCACATAAGCGCGCGTATATTGGATGTCCGAGATGCGCGCGCGAGAGAGAGAGTCGCCATTGGGTGATTAATGTCTTCCAATGTAGTCTGCATCTTCGTCTTCTTTCTCCTCTCCTCCACCTCCTCCCTTTCCTCTTTCTCCGGCACGGACCTCACGTATTGCCGGCTATTCACGTCACCGCGCATTCGTGTATCACGCATGCTCACGCACAGCACGAGCTGCGAGTCACGTTGACGTCTCGACGTCTCACTGTCTCGCGCGCGTGATCATGCACGGAAAAAAAAAATAAATATTAAGTTCTGACTTATATATTCGCGAGATCTCCTCCGCTTTGGAGGAGATATACGTTTCTGTCGCTATTTCGTCCTTCGCGCATAATCAGTCGAATTATCCCTTACATATGTATATCTTCATTACGTACAAGTACAATATTCGGGAAAAATTTTTCCAGCTCTGTTTAGAAGCAAAAAGTCAATTCTGAAGACTCTGACAATTGAAAAAAAAATAACATCCTTGGGTCGCACGATAGTTAATATTTCATCGGCGGTGAGGGAATATCACACGGGCTATCGTTAATTTATCAATGTCCCGAAAGCGGGTTACTTCGCGCTTCGTATACCAAATATACGCGTATGTGTATATGTGGGTGCCGAGTCACTCGAGATGGGACTGCCTAGTGTCAGTGTTCCGGAGGACTGAGGAATTCGCCTCGTAAGGCACCGAAGCCAGCTGCGATCCTCGAACCGCGTTCCTCCTTCCCTCCTTCATCCGAGCGCGAGACGCGCGGTGCTTCCTTTCAGACGAGCGAGGGAGCGAGAGAAGAGAAGAGGAGAGACAGAGAGAGAAAGAGAGAGAGAGAGAGAGAGAGAGCGTGGTCTTTGAAATTAATAAATATTCACCCGACCTCTCGGCGAGGCCCGCGCACCTTTACGCTTCTTCGACGCCGGGGCCTCCAATCCTTTTCCCGCTTTCGTCGCTTTCGTACGTTTCGACCGAAAAAAGAAGACCTCGGACGTCAAAGTGATTCGTGGTCCCGCGCGGCAAAAATCGCTCTATTAGCGGTTTCCTCCTCCACGAGAGATTCCGTTTCTCTCGATTCAGTGCGGTCAACGTAAAAGAGCGGTGCCATCGATGCGGGGACCACCACCTGTCGCCGCGTTATCTTTTCCATTTCTGCCGGCACTTAAGGCCGCATACCTTGAAGCGAAATAACTGCAATTCTTCGATAATGTTTAGCTGGGAAGCTAAACAATCGTAATTTTATTAGAGCAATAATATAACGCAGCGTGATATAACTCGCGCTCGTCTTCGATATCCTTTTAGCGGAACGTGCAAAAAATAACGATGGCGTGATAAGAGAAATGTAAGGAACCGTAGCGGGAAATTACGACGGTACGAGCTGCCTCGATCCGCGCTACCGAGACGCAATTAACTTCGCCTGCTGATATCATGAACCCGCCGATCCTCGATCCCGGGGTCCCCCGTGCCGACGGGATTCGAGCATGCTCCTCGCAGCGTCGTATCGTGCGCGCGGGTTCAGCGAGCGCCTAACTTAATCCCCCGTTGACTTATAGGGCCCGCCTATGTGGAAGAACAAATGAATAAATTAGGGCGGGGCCGTTTGGTAGCCGACGCGCGCGTACGGCCCTGAAGATTTATTGATACCCAATACCAGTTTGCGTCGCCGCCGGATATACAAGAGATTCCCCCGTCGTCCTTCTATCCTCCGATATGTGTTAAACCCTCGTTCTTGGGTTGCAGAAGGAGATAGATGGCAAAAAGAACGGCGGCTACTATTTACCTGAAATGACTTGTCGGAGATGGTGAGAAAATCTTATTTTCACGACGCGAAATCTTCATTTGTCTTTGAGAAAATACTCTCGCGTTAAACGCAAAATCGCGAGAATTGGGAAAATTCTTCGAAGAAAAAGTGCGTATGCAAATAAAAGTTAAACGCGAGGTAATGCGTTAGCTAGAGATATGACGAGATCCTTGTCTTTATTTCGACGCTTTAAAGAGTTATCGATCAAACAGGCGGATCATAGAGAGTCGAGATCGGTACGAACTAGCTTCTAGGCGTGCCCTTTGCGCGATCACCATAACCAGTAATATCCCGAAAAACATCGCGTCATGCGACGATGACTATGCAGACGCGAAGACTAATCCCTCTCCACGAGCTTACCATATTTTTCCATACAATAACGCCGTGGTCGATCGGTCGTTGATGCATTCTTCTACTTTTTCTCCTTTGCTCTTCGTGCTCCCTCCTTATTTTTCTCTCTTCTTTTCCTTCTCTCCTGCTTCACGATCTTTGCTAAATTCCATGTTCGTTTATTTCGCCCTGCTTTTTTTTCGCGGTGATTATTTTCTCGCCGTTCTCCTCGACGTGTCTTTTCCCGACATTCCTAGTACCGGAGATCCTCCGCTTGTTTCCCGTCGGCATAAATTCAAAGAGACCGTGTCATTTGTATAGGGAACGGAAGCCGCATGACTGAGACATCGAGATAATCTCGACGTAATCTACTTCTCGAATCGTGATACCGATCCCCAAAACGTGGAGGAGGCTCCATGCCTTGTCGGGAAGACATCGGGTGGCTCGAGTAGTATGTTAATGAGGACAGGATTGTGCCGCCGAGAGTCCTCGCGCTCGGTGAGGTCCCGGATGAACCTGCCGTCAGCGAGATAAAAATAGTTTTTCGCCTGTGTCCCCGCGATTAAATCCGATACGCGGAGACCGTGTCTATTAGCATCTATTCGTGGCCGACGCTTCTCGGCCCAAAAAGAGAGGCCCGCGTGAATCGATGGATGATGAATGACGGTAAGCGAATGATAAATGGATACCGCTATCGGCCGGAACACTTTTTGTCGGTGATTACGTACGTCAATTAATTTTCCTAACGCTTGTCGGAGAGTTAACTTCGTGGATGGATTCGTCACGCGCTGTATTCGTGTTCACAGAACTTTCGGCGCGAAATGCGCCAAGTGCGGACGTAGCATGGGCGCCGGGGATTGGGTGAGAAGGGCCAAAGACAGGGTCTATCATTTGGCCTGCTTCGCCTGCGACGCCTGTTCCCGTCAATTGTCCACGGGCGAGCAGTTCGCGCTTCTGGACGCCCGACTGCTCTGCAAGGCGCATTATCTCGACGTGGTCGAGGGTAACAACACGTCCTCGTCGGAAGACTGTGACTCCGAACACGGCGGTAAGGGCAGCAAGACGAAGCGCGTGAGGACGACCTTTACCGAGGAGCAACTCGCGGTCCTTCAGGCTAACTTCCAGCTAGACAGCAATCCCGACGGCCAGGATCTCGAAAGAATAGCTCAGGTGACCGGTCTCAGCAAGAGGGTCACGCAGGTCTGGTTTCAAAACTCCCGAGCGAGGCAGAAGAAGCACAGCGGCAAGATTAAGACTCAAAGTAAGTTCTTTGTTTATGCGGGGAAAGATATCCCTCGAGATTTTTAAACTAAGTCTATACTCTCGTGCGTGTTTGCAGTGCATCATTCGCCACCGATGCAACATCATCCCGTCGATCTATATTCCGGTGGGGTGAATGTGGTGGGCGCTTATCTCGGCGGTTATCAGGCGAGCAATGGTAGCGAGAGTCCTGGTAGTCCGTTGACGCCACTCACACCGTTGACGCCACTCACACCGACGACGCCGAACCATTTGCAGGCCCAATTCTGCCATCAAGCGGGATGATTCGACGCGCAAAAATTTTCTGTTACGCGTGTAATTAATTATTAAGTACGGAAAAACACTTGAGGAGAATACAATTATTCTCTAACGTATCTTGTATATACCGAGGAAATGTAAAGTAAATGCGTTTGTCGATAATATTATATAATATATAACGTATAAAAATGGTACAATTTCGTATTTAAATTTTAGATTAGATTTATTTATTCCACAAACTTGTAACAATTTATATGTATTTGCGATACAGTGGATTAAATTACTTAGACGAGAAGAACAATCTGGGATGACGCTGTTGCGTCGTTTTGAATTTTTGACGTGAATACTCTTAAACCTATATGTATAACACGAGGTTGTATATAAAAATGAATTGTAGCTTTTGTACATATATTTCCTGTAGGAAAGGATATGGAAATATTAAGAGAGAAATGTGGCTGAAAATTTGATATCGCACATTTATCGCTGCAATATTATATAAATCGTACTGTTATTAATAAAAACGCTTTTTATTGTTTCCCGTTGCTCCAATTATTCTTTTCGACTATTATCCTCCTCCGTCTTTTTCATTTTAGAGATCTTTTACAGATAATTAGACTTATTAAAATTTAATTAAATAATTTAAATAATTTAAAAAAAAGACATTGTGCATGGAAAATATTTAGAGGGAGATGATTGGGAGACAAAGAGCTCCTTTTCTTTTTGTTCAACGTGTGCAATCGTATATATTTATATATTTAGTTTAGTTTACAATATTTACATCACAGTACATTCATATTAAATGTTCTTTTTAGGCGACTATCGAGATACTACGAAAGATACTTTCATTTCAAGCATTGCTACAGGATACGCGAATATTCCGTCGACGCGAATGCGCCTTCGATGACGCGTATCCGTCTCTCTTTTACGCCTACGTTCGTTTTATCGTCCATGGAAGCGGTCGCCTTCCTGGTTGCATCATCAGGCACCAACGCGAGAAGAAAAAAATAGAAAAACGAAGAGGGAGAGAGGAGAGAAAGAAGGAAAAGGGAAGATCAAGTACAAAATTATCAAACACAACCAAGAGGTAAACAGAGAGATCGATTCATAAAATATAGGACGAAGTCATGCGCGCACGCACACATCATACCCGCATACAAGCACACATATTCAGATGCACACACGCACATTTCTATTTATATCCGTCGATTTTTTCGTGCGAACAATATTCACTTCGATAGATTTAACACCGAGAGGCATATGCGCTGCGAGTATAACTCAAAAGCGCGTCATCGAAGACAGCGCGACGATAAAAACTTGCACCTTGACCAGGATAAGTGAAACGATATCGGGACTTGAGCTTGAGATGCTTCTCCGCGAGGTCTGTATCCCTTACCTCTGACACTTTTAAATCGATACGTGTTTATATTTACAATATGTCGAATCGCCGGTGTCATTAAACCTCGTTCGGCATGGACAGCAGCATCGAATCTTGCGAGAGCTCGTCCATCGACTGTTCTGATCCTGAGGACAGAATATCAACGAAATCGCTTATGAATTACGTAATTAAAATCCCTAATCGATTATTCGCGGCGACGGTCTTCAGACGCGAAGCTTCTCGACACTTTGTAACGTTGCGAAAGAGATATCTTACCGTGATTATGATAAATGGAACCCGTGGGACTTTTACACGTGGCCGGACTAAGCTGCGGCTGTTGTTGCTGCTGATGCTGTTGCTGATGTTGAAACGAGTATGTTAGATGTAAGTTGATGTGACGACTGAAATCGTTGGGCGACGCGGTAGAGTTTGGTGGCGACTGATGCACTGTAAAAATTCCTATCTTCGACGCTCTCATTATAATTACAATTATTATCGTTAAACGCAGGCATGACTATGACAATTTTTTCGAGAGGGGGGGGGGCGGAGAGGGCGAGGAGGAGGGGAAGAGATAGGAGAAATGTGTTTAGTACGCGGTATAGCTTACCGTGCTGTCCTTTCATCTTGCCCGTGTGAAGGTGCTTCTTCTGCCTCGCTCTCGAATTCTGGAACCACACTTGCGTCACCCTCTTGCTGAGCCCGGTTACGTGCGCTATCCTTTCGAGGTCCTGACCGTCGGGATTGCTGTCCAATTGAAAATTCGCTTGTAGGACGGAGAGCTGCTCCTCGGTAAAAGTCGTCCTGACCCTCTTCGCCTTGTTACCACCCTTGTGGCCACTCTCCGAGTCACCGCCTTCTGCGAAAGTACCAATTAGCCGTACCTCTCTTCTCCTTATCGGCACACGATCCGATCCATCTCGATCGAAGCGTGTCAATCTTGCACAATAGAGGATCATGTATGAACAATATTTGTATCCATTATAAATAATATTAATATAAATTACAATTAATTGCGGTTATTTTAAGAAATTATTTTTGCTCGCAGGAGAAACATAAAACTTGCTGTTTTTATAAAATTTCAGATTATTATATGCGATTTCAAAGGATTGAGTTTATATGCTCGAAATCAGTTAAGGGGAAAAACTCGGACGTATAGCGGTACGTTCGTGCGACATTCTCACCATCGGAGGACGTATTGTTGCCTTCGACGACGTCGAGATAGTGCGCCTTGCAAAGCAATCGGGCGTCCACGAGAGCAAACTGCTCGCCGGTCGACAGCTGACGCGAGCAAGCGTCGCACGCGAAGCAAGCCAGATGATAAACCCTTTCTCTGGCCCTTCTCACCCAATCCCCGGCGCCCACGCTGCGTCCGCATTTTGCGCACTTTGCGCCGAAAGCTCTACAAACACGAGAAGTGGAACTCTCACGTATTAAGTATAAACTGCAGAGGTATCATCTGTAAGCATGAGTGTGTATCGTGATGTTTTTTAATATTTATTTCATCCTACGCGCGTTATAGTGGTAGCCAATATAGTCGACTCGATCAACGAGTACGAAGTGTAATGATAAGTGCTAGAATATAACTCGCGGACGCGGAGAAAAGAAGATGCAGCGAAGGTCGAAAGCGAAGATAACCAGAGAGAAAAAGAGAGATAGAAAGGGAAGAGGAAGAAAAGAGACTAGAAAAGAGATATTCATGTCGAGAAGCAAGTGGTCTCCACTGTGGCGCGTGTTTCGCGGCCGTTTATTTCGCGTTCCTTCTCCCCTTCCTTCCCACCCTTTCAAGAGCTTCAAGAAAGATGTGCGAGGTAACGCGCGCGCGACGCGAGATATCGTTCCTCGGGATATACCTGTACAACTCTGTGCTTTCCATCGGTTAATATCTGTACAAGACTGGCACGCCACGTAAAATTCGAGACTCTTGCGTTTTAATTAACCCCGGTACGCGCGCGCGGCTAGAAAATTATCCCCTCATGTTAATAGTATCGATATTCCGTGTAGCGGAGCCAGCTCCTCTGTTACGATCCCTAATAAAGAGTATCAGGCTCGCGTGTAAAATTTTCAACAGTGGAAAGAGAGATCGATTCTAATAATACACATCGCGCGGTAAATGTGCGCGTTTATGCGAGAGCGACCGCTGTAAACAGTAGCCATGTACCACGGCTACGAACACGGGCATTACCGCGCGCGATACACGCACGCATGCACGCACGCACGCATGCATGCACGCCCAGATGAATGGCTCGAACGAGGCTTGCACCTACGAGAAGCTGCGCGAAGGATCGTAGGATGGGCAGCAACCCGAGCGAAAGGACGCTTGTTCCTCCTCGTCGCGGATCCGCCGTACGGTCGCCCGTGTCGCCGAGTGAGAGTGTCGCGACCGATAATTAAACAACGACTAGACGGCCCATTAGCCCATTATCATATTCATGAACACGGAAAGTGCATCCGATCCGATACCCTCGGTCTCTCTCCGTGTTTGCGAACGCGCCTCCGGCATACATCGCGCGCTTTGAATATCTTACGGATTGCCACGCGACTACCTCGGTGGTCACCCCGCCGTATCCTGCTGCGGGGACATGGCCGAAAAACGTGTCCAGCGAGGAATAAATTCGGGATAAATTGCACCTCTACAGAGTATAATTTTGTATCGAAAATAATTTTATTTACTTTCTCTCTCTTGTCTCAAAGAAGATGTCTACACCGTGATACATTCTTTCAATCGCTTATATATTTCCTTATAAACGCAGAATTTAAAAACAAAGAAGAGAAGCGAAGTAGACGGATTCTATACTCACGCGACACTTTCCCGGCGAGATTGAATTTCGATCTGACGGCGCGATACACGCGTCTTAATCCTATTGTCCTTTAAGAGAGGCGGCTAATTCCTTGTTCTGGCGCTAAAGGTGATTCCCCGTCACGCCCACGCCACGGAAGCTAGTGAAGGATTTGAATTTCGAGTGACTCGTCCGCGATTATGACACGCCGGTTCTCCAAGTAGCCACAAAGAGGGCTGCATGTCGATGCGAGACAAGGAACGACACGGGGGCGATCTTAAGTGAAATCTTTACACGCGATACTTTGCTCCGTAAATTCCGCTTATTTTTTTTTCTCGATCTTTTTGCGCTTCGTGTCCATTATACCGTGCGCGAGAGGAGACAGGATGATTCCCCGATTCTTGTCGGCGATGGTTGTCGACGAGTCTACGGGTCGTGTTCGGGGATTTTGCCGACGACCGGGTCATCGTATGGCAGCATTACCAGGCAGAAAGCACGAGTCAAAAAAATTACGCGGCAGATTCCTTCGGACCTCCCGCATACTCTGTTCCAGGAGAGTCTGCTTGTCCGAGTTAACCCGACTTTAAAAAAAAAAAATTATATTAGAGAATCGTTCTTAGATAATTAACGACGGTATATCTAATTTGATTCTGTGATGATCGAAAAATCTATTGATCTCGATGGATGACTTGCTTTCTCGTTTATACAATTGCGCGGGAATACCTTCGCCGAGAATAAAAATGCAATATAATATGTATGAATTTGGTATACTTAAAGATTCTCTTCAAACGTATATACGCTATCGGCAGATGCGGCGATCGTAAAGATCGGATATCGCGACGTCTGATGTGAGGTTCGGTTGGTGCAATACCCAGGTGACTGAAGTAACTGATTGACAGTTGGATAAACACATTCGGGCAGACTTCGCCCGAAGTCTTCCGTATAATCGACGAGTCACCGCGGGTTCCGTCTACTTTGATCTCCACGACGTGTACGTCTTACATCGCTATCGATGCGCATCGCGCGCAACAAAAATATCCCACTTATTCATTCGCAGCAATGCTAACAAAAAGAAGCAGCTATTCTCTCTCCCTGTCTCTTTCTCTCTTCCCATCTTTTTCTCCTCTTCCATTAACACATATATCAAACTGATATCGGACTCTGATGTAATCGTCATGCAATAAAAAAAAAAAGTTATACGAGTAATATTATTTCAAGCGAAAGTGTCAATCGATAGTCGACTTACAGGGCATAGTCGTGCCTGCAGTAGAGCCGCATGCCTCTCAGGAAGCAAGAGTGCTGATCGTGCAACGGCCTGGCACAGGCGCAACACCTCAGGCACCTGGAGTGCCACGTACGTCCGCCCACGCACAGGACGGTCCGCTCTCGTACGCGCTCGCCGCATCCACCGCACTCCATTACATTGGGTGACGTTTCCGGACCGACGACCAGGCCGCTGGTGCCCTCGGGACAGGAGAGATTGGACCCGCCGATGCCGCCGTCGCACGCTCCGTCGCCGCTCGTGTCTTCGACTTCCGTCTGTGTACACAACAACAAAACAACGAGGTCTAGAATCACGTTAGATCAATTTGACATTTCTTTTAGAATTTTTTTTTTTAAAATTCACGTAAGAGGATAATAAGAATCTCGATACACGCAGAAAAATATTATTCTATTGCTAAGTAAAATGATTACTAAGTTTACTTTACTTCTTTTAAGTAACAGTTATTTTTAACAAAGAATTGTGTCTCGTAAATCAGTCGTCGAAGAGATAATTTTTCACGAAAAAAAAAAACAAGCGGAAAATGCATAGATTCTTTTTATCGCCCGCATAGTTTTCGAGAATGTCAAAAGAATGCGAGGTACGAAAACAGATTTACCGAGACACGCCTCCCTCGTTCGAGAGTCATTTCGCCGATGACGCCGAGGGTCTGCGAAACCGACGTTAACACCCGGGGTTTACCCGTAACAAGGCCGGTAACATAATGACCGAGAGACTGGTTGCTCGGACGGCCATTATGCGTCCCATCGGCGTTACCCGGCCTCCGTGGAACCCTTATTTGGGGGAATGTTGTGGGGTGTTATGGACGCGCTCGCAGGGTTCGTGTATATATGTATATGCGTGCGATCGTGAGAGGTGCCGAGGCGAGAACATGCATTTACACGCGCTACGCGTACCAGCACTTGGGTGAGACACGGGACACGCGTGTCACCATATTGAAAAGAAACGGGACGCGAGCGTATCCGTCTATGTCTATGGGGAGGACTCGAATCGCGCGAGTGATCGTTGGCTGCGCCCGACGATCGCTCGCTGCGGTTACGTTCGCTCACGATGGGGTGCCTTTGCGCTTGACCAGCTGCTTACCGGATCGTTTACCGGGCGACTTCGCAAACTGGAACCGTACGCCCTGTACCCAGTAAATCGCGGAAGCGCGCGAGGCTGCGTGAGATATCAGTGAACATGAGATAGCGATGTGATAAAAGAGAAGATGAATAAATGTAGGAATCGTTATCTCTCGCGATACGAGACGATTTATATAAATCCAATTGCAATATAATTGAATTAATTTATTGCAATAGCGTTGCAAGTCTCCGATGAACATGCTTTCCGTTTAAAAATATGACAAGATAAGTGAAAGACCGGAGAAATACGATATCGATATTACTTCACGTTTTATGCCTTTTGTGATGCGTGCAATTTATATTGATGCATGTAAAACGGCGCGGCTCCCGCTATATATCAATCCGAATGAGAAGACGTTATTCCTGTATTTGCATTTTATAGCATAGCCAGAGTATTAGCGTTCTTACGCGCGCTTGTGTATACGTGTACATTTGCGAACCGAGAGTCATAGGTGACAATAATAATTCCGAGTGTCACATGTAAAAGGCGGCATCGTAAAACGCGGGATTATACTTCTTCCGTCTAATGTATGCGCCTTCGAATATCAAAGAACTCGCGCGGAAAAATTTGCAGCGACGCGAAAAATGAACTCGAGATTTCAGATCTGCATAATTAAAAATTTTTGAATAGAGACTCGAGAGAGACGCATTACTTAAAATTGTTTCATTTCGTAGCTTTATTGTTATATAAATTAATGGCGATATCAATGATGATTCACACACAATTTTCTGTTTGGACGAATGTATTTATGTCATCATTAGACATATAAGAGCCTTAATATATATATATACACGCACACACACATTATGTAATTTCTTAATCATTCTAATAATTCTGTGACCGTACAAAAATATGTTTTTAATGTGGCAGATATAATTTTCGCATTGGCATGCGTCGCTACCTAATAAGCAATTCCTAGAGACCTCTCATAATCGGATTTAAAGATTTACCTATTCTAGTAATCCTGCTTTTACGATATTATTGACTCTTATTGGAAGAAGGCGTCTCGAGTACCTTTGCGACCCGGGAGAGAACCCGTGGTAAACTTATATATTTCGTACTTGTATTGAGTCCTCGTACACGCCTCTGTTTAGAATGGCCATGAGGCCCCATTCTTATAGCTCTCGAGTGGTTTCGGTTTCGGTTTCGGTCCCTTTCTCAACCGATAGACACTACCATGGGTATGACTTTCAAAGCTGAAAGCCTGTCGGCGGGGGGGCCTATAGGGGTCCCAGTACAGGCTTTCCGCCTTCATCGGCCCTTGCGACTCCGTGTCAATTTCAGTCCAGGACACGTTGTGTCCATTGAAACCGATATTTCTTTTTCTAGCGAGACTATTCTCCTAGGTATGCATTCGTCTATATAATAATCATAATACGATTTAACACGGTAAAACCGAAATCAACCGACGCGACGATATCGCGTGATATATACTCTTTTTCTATTTCTTAAAATTCTTAGACTTTTTGTTTTGCGTTTATTATCATTACGAATTTGATGACAATTATCTTGAGATTTATGAATAATATAATTGGTAATAAAGAATTATATTAGTGAGTATAGATTCGAAAAATACAGACTCTAATCTTTAAAACTATATAAACTGATATTTTAGGACGTTATAATAAACTGATCGTCGAGTGCGTATCCGATGAATTCGGAATTACATGTCCCAGGGAGTTTCCTCGCAATCTCGGCGCACGGAACGCAAATTCGTTTTCAGTCGCTAATGAACACGAGCGTTAATTAGAAACGAACACTTTGTAGTAGACTGCCCGGATGCGAGAAATGGCGTTATTATCTAATAGAATTTGGCTGCACACACACGGATTCTCGTTAGAGGAATTTATTAGAGAGAGAGAGAGAGAGAGAGAGAGACGCGTGCGCGACAGCGCGAGAGTTATGGATGTCGAATATTCGAGATCGTGTACTTCTCTATCAAATCCACTATTATTACACGAATATTGTTCGATTATTATCGAGCGCTGAGAATCGAGTTCTTTTCCCTCTGTCAAATGTGCTAACTTTTGCCAGCTTTCTCTATCTTTTTGTTTTCACGCGAAATAAAACTCGATCCATTTATCTGCCATCGATTAGAGCGATGTTAAAGACGAAGAAAACGGAATGCTGCGCGCGAAGGAGACATCCCGGTGTGAGAAAGAACGGGACCCGATGTCGATCTATCCCGAGAGGGGGATGGAAAGGTGGCTCTCGCTCGTTTCTTTCGCATCTACGGAACCCAGGTGACAAGTTGACAAAGTGGCCGGCTACATTTGGGTATATATCTTCGAGAGAGCGGGCGAGAGCGATCGAAAATAATGTTCGGGGGGGTTTTTGTGTACCTCGAGTACAGGCTTTCCCGAAACGGCCGGCGCGACGTCGGGTCGCGGCGAGGCGGGAAGGGCACGAGCCTCTCTTCACGCCTTCGTAGAAAAGGGACGCTCCGTCGTGGAAACGGATCCTTGCGCTCGCAGGTACAATAGACGATCCACCGATCCATTCGACGAGACATGGGATGGGTCCACGGCCACTCGAAATCCATTTAAATCGTCATCCGATTTCTGGTTTCGCACGCCACATTGTCGCCACCGCCACCACTACCGCCGCCGCCACCACCGCCGTCGTCGTCGTCGTCGTCGTCGTCGTCTCGGTCTCAGTCGCCGTCTGTTACGGCATTGTGCTGCGAGATACGGCCGGGGAAAGAAGAGATTCGTTTCACGATTAGTTCGGACCGCTTATTACCCGCGCGGATGCCTCCCGAAGCCGACGAGTAGCCGAGGGACATCGAACGAACCGTGACAATGGCGGGCTCGCGCCCGCTCTACATTGAATGGTTCGCGCTGCCCACGCGTGCGCGAGTGCCTTTCGTGAGCGTCTTGCGTGACGGTTGTTCACGCCCGTGCGTACACGCAACACCCCCGATGTTAGTATGTGTATACATATATAATAGTAGCCTCGGCGCTCCAATTGTGTGGATGAGAAGCCGAAGATATAATTCAGAATTTCTTCACGTCGGTTTATTAATAGAAAGTAGCGATGAAATCAAATCCGAATTATATAAAATTTCTGGATACATATATCTCTTAGTAATCTGCGTTTTCGTGTCACGCTCGGATTATCACATTATCACGTTATCCGCGGAGTCGCTCTGTCAGAAAGTACAAACAACGTCGGCGATTTATCGCCGCTCATCACATATCGCGCACATTTCAAGGATTCAATAATGATTTATAAAGTTTAATCTATCTAAATGGTCTGAATTTTTCTCTATGTTGCCAAAAGAATGTGCAATAGAAAGAAGCCTATGTGTAAAGTGGAGAAATATCGATTATGTTATGCTGAATTATATACCCTGTGTAACTCTAGCTAAGCGATAAATTCACTCCGAGCGAGGCGTGTCTCGCGATTCGCGTCTCGCATTTTTCCCTCCCTCCCTCCCTCCCTCCCTCTCACTCCTCCGCTTCGTCCACCTTATTCATCTCGTTGCTCCGCTCGCGTCGAGTCGCAGCACAGATGAGAAAGAGAAAGAGAGATGATTGAAAAAAAAAAAAAAAATAATAAAACGGAGTTGTATACATATAACTCGGGATCAGGCTGATGCGGCATTTTGCGCGCTTTACTCCGACAATTTACTGGACCACACGCGCCGCGGATGACGCGCTATCCTGTGAAAGGTCGCCTTTTCGCGCAACAATTCACGCGCCCTTCTTCCCGGCGTGGGACGACGTCGACCGTCTCCGCGACGTGATCTTACGCGAATTTACGATTTCGCTCGCGCGTAGGCATGCTTTACATACGCCTCTACCTACAGCCGGATGCGTAATTCATGGATACATATATCTCTTAGTAATCTACGAATGTTTAAGTTTAGCTATAAATTATCCGTGATCGCGATACACGATCGAAATGCCATGTGCGTTTTCGTGTCACGCTCGGATTATCACATTATCACGTTATCCGCGGAGTCGCTCTGTCAGAAAGTACAAACAACGTCGGCGATTTATCGCCGCTCATCACATATCGCGCACATTTCAAGGATTCAATAATGATTTATAAAGTTTAATCTATCTAAATGGTCTGAATTTTTCTCTATGTTGCCAAAAGAATGTGCAATAGAAAGAAGCCTATGTGTAAAGTGGAGAAATATCGATTATGTTATGCTGAATTATATACCCTGTGTAACTCTAGCTAAGCGATAAATTCACTCCGAGCGAGGCGTGTCTCGCGATTCGCGTCTCGCATTTTTCCCTCCCTCCCTCCCTCCCTCCCTCTCACTCCTCCGCTTCGTCCACCTTATTCATCTCGTTGCTCCGCTCGCGTCGAGTCGCAGCACAGATGAGAAAGAGAAAGAGAGATGATTGAAAAAAAAAAAAAAAATAATAAAACGGAGTTGTATACATATAACTCGGGATCAGGCTGATGCGGCATTTTGCGCGCTTTACTCCGACAATTTACTGGACCACACGCGCCGCGGATGACGCGCTATCCTGTGAAAGGTCGCCTTTTCGCGCAACAATTCACGCGCCCTTCTTCCCGGCGTGGGACGACGTCGACCGTCTCCGCGACGTGATCTTACGCGAATTTACGATTTCGCTCGCGCGTAGGCATGCTTTACATACGCCTCTACCTACAGCCGGATGCGTAATTCATCTGGTGTGTACGTCGCGAGTTAGTGTATATACAACAGGGAATGTAAATGTAACAAGAAATCTCTGATCCCCATCAGAAATCAAGATGCCGTTTATCCATAGGTTTAATATAACATTTTACCAAAGCTTTACCGCTTTATTTATTCGCAGCTTAACTATGTAGCTTCTGTTACGTAGACTTTGGTATTGTTATTTATTTATTCCTTTACTTAAGTTTCAGCGTTTTGAATAAGGATCGATTCAAATAAGGATTAGTTACGAAGTTTCGTCTACGATGGCTTGAAAAACTATCGCGCAAATATGACATATGGATTGTCTACCATTTGACAGATTGTTCATCACGATTATTAAGCTTAAACTTGCAATGTTCTTGGTTCGCCTGCTTTTCTTCGTCGTAAAATAATAATACGTTAAAGCTTGATTTATTTAATTTAGTTTTAAATTTAATGTTTAAACTGTACTTTACATTAAACTAAACTGTAACTCTGTGTGCGATATTGTATAAAATATTATAGAGAATATTTATCAAAATTTATTTTTAAGAAATTTAATATATTTCATATTATTTATCATATATTTATAAACACACTATTTTACAAACACTTATAAATATATTCTCGAATCATGTCATTCTTTCCTTGATTCCGATACCAGTCTCACTCTATATATTAAATATTTTGAAAATGTATCGAGTTCAATGTAGATCCGTAATTTTCTGCGAATATCTTTACTTTCTTAACTGCACATTGAGATTTTTATCATTCTTACGTTAGCATACACGTACCTTCATAATTCTTCCTCGAGAGAACGGTTTCCGTAGACCCCTGAATAGCACCGTTTGCAGCAGATGTCGGGTCTCGATATCGGAGTTCACGGTTGCCGTCGATCTCGCGACATCGCACGACGGCGTCACGACGCGACCGCGACACGCCAAGAGGTTCGCCAAGATGTAAGTACGAGATGTAACGACGCCGCGAACACCGCCGGCGATTCGTTAGTTAAGCGCCATGCGAGGAGGCGACAGCGACGCGCGAGAGGCGCACCATGACACCGCGTACGGGAGAAGAAGAGTTTGTATCCGCGCGATCCTCGGCTACAATAACGTAACTCCCGGCCGGGATGCTGCGCCACACATACTCACCCGTGCGACACACACATACACACATACAGACTCACCCGTGCGACACACACACGCGCACACGCACACGCGAGTAACCCCGTCTGCCGAATGGGCGGAACGGACGCGTGATGGGCGGTACGGTTCTCCGAAGCTGCGATTCGCCCAAGCACGTACGGTCCATCATCGCGGGGATGAGAGAGGAGAGAGTGCGTGAGGACACGAAGGTGGCGCTGCCACGCAGTTACAATTCGCACGCGCGTCCTGTCCCCACTTGACGTCGAATCGTCCGCGCGGATGTGTAATAGGAAACGCGGCGGCGCGCCGCGCTGATTGGCCGCGATCTCATCTCGATCCGCGGAAGAGAGAGCTATCTCTCTCTCTATCTCTCTCTTGTAGTCTCGCGTTAGATGACGATGAGAGAGAGAGAGAGAGAGAGAGAGAGGGAAGGGAGGAAGGGAGGAAGAGGGGGAGGGAGAGGGAGAGGGAGATAGGGTTTGGGATAGTTTTACTCTATACTGATGCACATGTTAGTTTACAAAAAAAAATAATACATATACATATATTACGTGTATGCACGAGCTGATTTGCGCGCGCACGCGATACGTTGTTAATCCGCACACGCGTAAAATATTTTCTTATCTCCTTGATATAGAATTGTAGAATCTCGTGTGATACTGACGATGAGGGTGAACTAAAGTTTAATGAATTATTAAGACATGATCTTTGTCTTATTGCGATGCAAAGTTATGTCTCCTCCGGAGACAACATGCGTAAGTTTCATTGACAAAACGCGTTTATCGCGAACGATCGTTTTGAACGGGGCATATGTGTAAAATCGACAAACCGCGGGCTCAAATTACACCGAACATGGTGCAGAGGCAGAGCGTATCTCCGAGAGAACGTTGATATGAAAAATGGTCGGCGGGCACTCCCGCGTGCGCGCGCGCGCGGGGCCCACGACGCACATAATAAATAACAATACGAGTCTGCCTACGGATACGGGGATCTGCATATAGGTCCTGGCCTTATACCTGAACTGCCGCGGCGCGTCATTAAAATTATTTATGAGGAAATAAGAATCCGAAGCGGGGCCCCCGAGGTTCGCGCGGCGGATATACCCCTCTCGCGCCCTTACGAAGGCGCGCGCTTATCCCCCGATCCTCTTTAATGTCGGCTAACGTCTGTGTGTCCCGGTGTTGTAGGTAGATTAGTAGATTAAACTCGGATGTTTTCGCTCTCGTTCCCTCTTTTAGGCCAACTACTGTGGCGCGCGTGATGGATTGAACGCGTTCTTTGTAACATTATTTGGATAAATGATTAATTTATATATTTAATTCTAGTATATGTAATATTATTTAATTCTTTATTAAATACATATGTCTTATTATAATACGTTAGAAAAAATGGTGTGCAAAAATAGCAATGTAAAATATCCGCTTATTTTATCATCATCTTTATGTATATTGTCATTGTTATCGATTATCATCGATAATCTCATAGCAAACATTTATCTGTCTATTCAACGCCTATTTGTAAGAAATTCGCATTATTCTCGCCTGTTTGCTCTATCCCGTTTGCTTCCCTTTCGCGCCCGTGTAACCCAATTAGCTACGCGCGTCTGTTTATTTACATAATCGGCCAACGGGGCATTTAACGTATCGATCACGTAATTATCGGGGCGAGGCCCATAGACCGGAGGCACGAAGCTCATTTCAGGCCGGTAAACTCTCGCGAAAGAGGCGAGAGCGAGGATGAAGAGGTAACGCCGTAGGAGGTGAGAAATAAAAATAAGAAGCCCGGGGAATTCTCAGCTGGGGGTCATTCCTGACGGAAGATTTTCGTTTCGGGGCTTCGTCGACGATCGACCACCTGGCCGTACATAGTTACACCTTGTAAACGGTCACTGTCTACCGCGGTCCGGGCAATAAACGCGACCGGAGCCGACTCGTGCTGGCTGGAGCGTATACACGGAAAGGTATTCAACCGAGATTAATCGCCGCAGATTTGTCACGGACATCGTTGCGGGAACGGCCGCTTATCTCTTTCTTTTTCTCTCTCTCTCTCTCTCATTTTTTCTTTTTTTTTTCTCTCGCTCGAACGAAACGGCATTTCGAGTGATCGGCGTCGACAGCCGATCGGGTCGAGAAGACAATTTTCAGCGATAATTAATCTTACTCCATTGCAATCTCGTCCATTGATCCCGTCACGGATCACGGCAGTTTAACGAGCTCGTGTGTATTTGGACAGTTATCTCAGGAAGTGTCTCTTAAGTCGTATACACGCGAGATATCTGACTCGTGTGTCAGCGATGTCGAGTGACGTGCCGATTTCGGCGTAACAATTTATTAATTTTCTAAATACGGGTTTATCTTTTTTTTTTTCAGAGGGAGGAGTAAAGACGCGGCAATTATGATCTTTTTCACGCGTTAAGTCTTCATTTACTCGCGATCAAGCCGCAATTAGTATCCCGCTGATTCTCAAGAAGTAGGTCCTCTCGCAAAGGGATCCTGAAGTGAGCGCTCTCCGTCTATTGTCCGTCGAATCGACGCCGGCAATTTTGCAAACGACGCGTCGAGTGATCGCGCCATCGAGTGACGAGCACTCGTGCGATAGAAAAACTCGTGTGCTCTCGCACCGTCAAATGATACTAGAGGAGCGAATCCGCGCGCGAAGAGCGATTCGCACAGGGCTCTTCGGTTCGGACGAATCGTAATACACTGTAAGACAGGCACCGACCGTGTGTTATTAATGCCTCTCCTCGACACTCCGATACCATAGAGCTAACGATTATTTACTTCGAAATATTTATCCCGTATCTCACCGCGCGTGCACGCCCATTATCGCCACCGCATGATAAATATGCCTCGTGTGAAAAATCGATTTTATTGTCGGTACATATACATATACATATATATAGATGTGCATTCTCGCGGGCATATTCTCGTTCGTACTCGCGGTTAACTCGCGCGAGAATAACGCTCGTATGTAACGTTTCGACGCCGAGACGCGGTCCATCGATGGACCACGGATGATGGATACGCCTACTCTTGATATTTCGGTGATCAATAACGCGCCTCTCTCGGTGCCATTCGCGCCGAAGGCGGGGAATCATTATTCACCCGTGCAGTCGCCGGTGAATAAATAATTTACCTCGTCATACCAGCGCCATCAGAATATCCGACTTTGCAGCGGCGACGGCGCTCTCTCAACGCCGGGGCCCTTTCCCCGATCCTTTGTGTTACCGATAATAATAAAGGTATGCGCGCGATTCGGTCTCTTCTTGGATACATCATCGAAAACGATACGCCGCGTGTAGAGACGCGAGCGGGAATCTATCCATCTCTTTCCCCGAGGGGCCCCGGGCTTTGCCGCGACTTCGCGACTTTGGGTCGATTTATCTCCTTTACGCGAGACCGGACCATCAACAGCAATCGGAAAGGCCTCGTGTATATGCGTATATGTATATATGTATATATATACATGTATGCGGGTGTGAATGCGTCGTTTGCTTATATGCGCGCATGCCTACGAACGAAAAGCTGACCGCGGTGTGGTCACTATTTGGGAGCATGATCGGTAGTTTCGATTCACTTTGGGACCCGATACATTATTATTTCCGTCGACGATAATTAGTGCCTACTTAACGACCGGCTCGCGCGTATCCATCTTGATCGGGGGATTTCTCCTTCTACGAGATATATCCTTCTCAGAAATTATGCATTGTCCAATACGCGAATAGAGTACGTTTCGATTAATTTTTTCGTGTATCATTTCGAGTCTTGTCGCATAAAACGATATAACACGATTTGTCAATGTGATCCGCTATATCTCTTATACGTACACGGAAAAAAAAATTTTCGCTACCATAGCTAATCATGGTTTGCAAAATAAATTTCTAAACTGCAGCAAAACGGTTTGCTGTTCCACTTAATAAATAGGTATCACAGCTAAGATGTTTGCTGTTGCACCTAATAAATAGGTGTCACAGCTAAGATGTTCGCTGTCCATATATTACGACTGAAATCTAGTTACCACACGCAGTTTTTAGCTACGGCAGCTAATTTTTTTTTCCGTGGTATATTTCGTAAAAAATACACGAATCGATCCGCAAAAACGACAATCGTAGACCGATCTCGCTTGATTCGATCGTCGGCATTATTTACTTACGAGACAGAGCCATATATGTATTATATATCGCCTCAACTATAACATTAGCGTGCAAGAGCATCTTATCTCGGCGCATTCAGACAGATCTATAAAATTTAAACCAGCCACATAAAACAGTCTCCGAGGTGGCCTTGTCTTGATCTTAGATTTACGCGTATTAAAAGGGAATTACAATATTAATAAGGCCTTTTTAATGGGCCAGCGGTCTTCATGTAGGAGAAACGTCCGCCTTCGGCTAGAGAGATCCTTCCTTTGAAACTCGTTACGATTTTGGTGGCTCCTACGCCGACCGGGAACGAGACAGCCGTAAATATCGACGGAAATATCGTTTATTGTTATTCACACGCATTATTACCGAGCCGACGATAAATCATTCCGCTCGTGTCCACACTTAGGAAAATCATTTCGATGCCTTTTTTTTTTCTTTTCATTTTTCATCAGTACTGTCAATATGGACCGGATAGTCTCTATACTCGATTACTGATTGCACTGGAAATCGTGAGATCGCGAATAACTTCAAGATTTTTTCCGCATAAAAAAATATTATAAAATAGAAGCGGATGTTTTTTTTTTATATTCGTTATATAACTAAATTTATATCAACTTAT
>NW_021850434.1:455960-477523 GCF_003651465.1 Formica exsecta
TTCCCTCTGTCTCTTTCTCTCGATGTTCGACGGCTCGATGTGTGTCGAGGGGCCCCGGGCTTTGCCGCGACTTTGAATGGCACGGTCGATTTATCTCCTTTACGCGAGACCGGACCATCAACAGCAATCGGAAAGGCCTCGTGTATATGCGTATATGTATATATAAATATATATACATGTATGCGGGTGTGAATGCGTCGTTTGCTTATATGCGCGCATGCCTACGAACGAAAAGCTGACCGCGGTGTGGTCACTATTTGGGAGCATGATCGGTAGTTTCGATTCACTTTGGGACCCGATACATTATTATTTCCGTCGACGATAATTAGTGCCTACTTAACGACCGGCTCGCGCGTATCCATCTTGATCGGGGGATTTCTCCTTCTACGAGATATATCCTTCTCAGAAATTATGCATTGTCCAATACGCGAATAGAGTACGTTTCGATTAATTTTTTCGTGTATCATTTCGAGTCTTGTCGCATAAAACGATATAACACGATTTGTCAATGTGATCCGCTATATCTCTTATACGTACACGGAAAAAAAAATTTTCGCTACCATAGCTAATCATGGTTTGCAAAATAAATTTCTAAACTGCAGCAAAACGGTTTGCTGTTCCACTTAATAAATAGGTATCACAGCTAAGATGTTTGCTGTTACACCTAATAAATAGGTGTCACAGCTAAGATGTTCGCTATCCATATATTACGACTGAAATCTAGTTACCACACGCAGTTTTTAGCTACGGCAGCTAATTTTTTTTTTCCGTGTATATTTCGTAAAAAATACACGAATCGATCCGCAAAAACGACAATCGTAGACCGATCTCGCTTGATTCGATCGTCGGCATTATTTACTTACGAGACAGAGCCATATATGTATTATATATCGCCTCAACTATAACATTAGCGTGCAAGAGCATCTTATCTCGGCGCATTCAGACAGATCTATAAAATTTAAACCAGCCACATAAAACAGTCTCCGAGGTGGCCTTGTCTTGATCTTAGATTTACGCGTATTAAAAGGGAATTACAATATTAATAAGGCCTTTTTAATGGGCCAGCGGTCTTCATGTAGGAGAAACGTCCGCCTTCGGCTAGAGAGATCCTTCCTTTGAAACTCGTTACGATTTTGGTGGCTCCTACGCCGACCGGGAACGAGACAGCCGTAAATATCGACGGAAATATCGTTTATTGTTATTCACACGCATTATTACCGAGCCGACGATAAATCATTCCGCTCGTGTCCACACTTAGGAAAATCATTTCGATGCCTTTTTTTTTTCTTTTCATTTTTCATCAGTACTGTCAATATGGACCGGATAGTCTCTATACTCGATTACTGATTGCACTGGAAATCGTGAGATCGCGAATAACTTCAAGATTTTTTCCGCATAAAAAAATATTATAAAATAGAAGCGGATGTTTTTTTTTTTTATATTCGTTATATAACTAAATTAATATCAACTTATTCTTTTATCGTAAACTTTACGTTTCAGAGATTTTGAACTCTAGATGAACAGAAAAGAGGCAGCTTTATATTAGCTATTAAGCGGGTGCAGACATCGCCTGCGACGATTTTAAATTTTAATCTGGCAATTAAAATATGTTAAGCAGCTACTTAATATCGTATGCGTATATGCATATAATATACTGTATAGGGCCGGGCTCGCAGTATTTCATATTTAACGCGAAACCGTAACTCGCCGCGGCTGCCGCATCTCGCTCTCTGCTCTTATCCTTTTTCTCCCTTTTTGATTTATAGGTAATTTATTGCGGCTCTCGAAGTCGCCGCGCTTCTTCGAATGCACATGTGCGAGTAGACCGTGTATATTACGTGTGTATAGATCAGTCCATGGTTTCGATGACGCAGATAATGGAAATAGATCCGGAAAGGACTCATCTCCGTGAAAAGAGGATAAATTATAATATTTCACACATACATGCATATTTGATTCAAATAAAATATAGTTCTCGCATAAAAAAGAAATCAAAGATTGAATTTCACTAATCGGGCAATAAGTGTCTAAACAATGGCTCCGCTCTTTAATCTTTCACTATTGTTTTACCATTATTACTACACACAGAAAAATACATACTATATACAAGTTAATATTACTTGTTTCAAGTATTTCAAAAGTTCATATACGAGTAATCATTTTACTTAGCAATAGAACAATATTTTTCTGTGTGTATGCATCGCTATAAAGTTCATCGAACGAACTCTCTGAAAATGCGGAAACGTTTTAATCGCGGGCGTAAATTGACTACGCGACGCTATAATTATCATCAACGGTCATAAGACAATCAACGTGCTTCACCATTCCGTGTAATGACAAGTAACAACGTACTTACGAGTCGCCCGGTTTTGCCGACGCGTACACAAGGGACAGATACCTACGAGCCGCTTCTTGCCCGTTATTAAGTGCGTATTTCACGGGAAACGTTTTTACGAGCAAAAACCCACCGGCGCCATTATAGATACTTGCATTTTTATTGCGCTTAAAGATCGTTTGCATAGTTGATTACGAAACGGAGAGAGAGCGCGTAATCGCGCTTACCGACTGACCGCGCGCGGTTGAAGGGCTACTCCATCTGCTTTTTTTCTTCTTCTTTTTATGTGTATAAGTTATAAGTAATTCCGACAGACAGAAGAAAGTCGCGAGAGAGATATTTTCCGAGGGAGATCTGTGAGAAACTCAATCTTTCCACATCGCCGTAACACGCAGGCGGGTCCGTCTAGTCAACAGAAAACTTTGCAAAGTTCGCGCGAGCAATAAAAAGGAAAAGGAACACGGGAATAATCGCGGGGGTGTCTCTCCGGTTCGCAATCTCGGAGGGTACTTGCAAGCGAAATGGCAAAGTAGTCACAAACGGCAATCACTGTGCTAAGTGCTAACCCAATCAAGCGACCGCCCTCTCTCTTCTCTCTCTCTCTCTCTCTCTTTCTCTTCGGTTTCACTCTCCTACCCCGTGTTTCCGCGATGCCTACTTCACAAGCCTCTTCTCTCTCTCTCTCTCTTTCTCTTCGGTTTCACTCTCCTACCCCGTGTTTCCGCGATGCCTACTTCACAAGAAGCCTCATTTCTCTCTTGCATCCCTTAAATTATGCTTCTCCATGTTCACGCTCATCGTCGAAAGACGGGGCACGACTTTGGGATATTTTCTTGAAATATTCATCGATAACAACGAGAAGCATATACTCGCGCTAGGAATTTACAATTTTATAGACAAGAGAAAGTAATGTGATAAAGTTGTGTAATAAAGCAGTAATTTTATTTTCGCAAATATATCTCGGTGCATTCGCGAAAGTATTAGGTAAACATATTTCTCCCTCCTATTCCGGGCTTCCTTCTCTCATTGTCAAAAGAACATATATCGCGGGCGAGGCAGACGAGTGTTCCTCCGTCTCCTCCTCGCGTCCTCTTCTCCTTCTCCTATATCATTCTTTCCCCCCTTCATAGTTCATATATCAAACGCTTAGGCAAGGCGGCGACACATAAATACCGGTACGCGGTATATAAAAGCCCGCACCTCGGCAGGATATATCCCCGCGCCTTCTCCTCCTCCCTCTCCCTCACCCCTTCCCGTGTGTTGGCCGCGGTCTCAGTAGATAAAATATATTAACCCGCCTCGAGACTCTCTCCGCGCGAGACTCCCTGTGTGTTACCGCGTGGGTTTCACGATTTTCGGGGACACTTCCCTCTCCCCGTCGTTCTCGCTTCCTCGCCATGGAATGACTTACGGCGAGCGGCGTGCTTTAAGTCGCACCACTCCCCGTCCAGTTTTTCGTGTGTCGCGCGGGATTATAGTATAACCGCGGAATTATAACGATACGAGGCGAGAGAGAAGGAAAGATTTTCTCTCTCGATATCGCGAAGGAAATATGTCTCAGGGAGCATTTCTATAGTCGAGCGCGAGAAATGTTTAGAAGTTCTCTCTCTCTCTCTCTCTCTCGTTGTTTCCCCCCGAGACTTCCCCTTATTACGTCGGCGAAATTAGATCGTTTGTATCGTTTGCAATGGTAACGCGGCTAAACCCTGCCGCGTGCCATTTCTATAAGGACGACAATGAAGTCTCGTGAATCTCGCAGAGCGAGTGAGGGCTCGACCGGGGTTGCCGAGAGATGAATCGGATTATAGCGGAAACTTCAGGAACACGTTCCATCGCCGAACTCTCGCGTACGCGCGTGACACGAGTAGCGAAACGCCGACATAAGGCATTGTTAGAGTCTCCGACAAACTGGGAACAGGCACAGATCCCGGGGTCAAATGCTGTTAGCCGCGAACTATCGAACTACCTCGATACCGTCGTCTTCTGCGTCAGTTAAGCGCATTACGTTACCCTATCTAGATTCCGACCGATCATTATCGTCGCGAATACGTGGCACAATCGATTCTAGGGAGATTCGACGTTTCTTCATTCTATAAAAAACTATTTTTTCTCTTCCACTTCGTTATTTATTTGTAATTTATATATCTATTAAGCATGTTCTCTCTTTAATCGATTTATAATTCGCGATAAAATTTGGGATAGAATATTTCATTTATTAATTTTATGTATCGTGTAATTAAAGAAAATATATTCGAAGAAGTAAAATACATATCAGGATACATGTATACATTAAGATACGCGGCATATAAAATTATAAATAGAATTTTATCTTGAAATTTGTCGGGAATTACGAATCTATCTAAAGACGGCTTTAGTGTTGTAGCTATAAATTTAATTTCTTTAAGTTATAAAAAGTTTCTCTCCCGAAGCATTAACATCGGGTTCAACTACCTCAATATGCGAGCGCGAAAAGATGATACATATTTGTGCGTGTATAAATTGCTAATAATGAAAGTAAGAGAAGCGCGCTTATCTCTCGTCGTCGGACCAGAACCGAAGCGAAGATAACAAGGCACCGATGGCAGGATCGAAGGATCCCGCCGGTATCTGTGGTATCCAATGAGGGAGATCGCATCGGCGCGCGATGCCCGAAGCGGCAATTAAAACCGTTTGTCGTTTCATCGCCGAAGATAAATTCATAAGAGAGTCCACAGGATACGTATATATATATATGTGTGTGTGTGTGTATATGTATGTGAAATCCCGAGCCGCGACGTCGGTGTGCGTGGCGTGCGCACCGCGAGCGATGATTTACATAACCGTACGCCCGGTATATATACTCTCTTAAGAATCACTATAAATATGCCGAGGGTGGTTTAATATGCGGTAGCCCTTTAATTTATAACAACTTATTAAATAAAGGCCCGCGGGCATTTACGCGCGATCGTGGAAGCTGCCGGCCACTTCGATCGATCGCGATAAATAAACAAGGCTGGATCTGAATCTCGCTAGCTCTCTCGTTTACCGAATCATTTATTGGCGCGACTCGCTACTACCAGCGTCGTCCTCGTCGAGTTGACCTTTCGATCTCGTTCAACGTATGGATAATCTTCGATATAGCGGTGCTCTCGACAAGCGCATTGACGTCTAAACGTGAGAACGTACGGTATCTCGTTATCGGCGACGACTCGATGCACAATTGCGCACTGCCTGCGGCCATAGAAAACTATTTAGTCTCCCCTCCGGGATTCTCTCTATTCGGGGCGCGTGGCTGCGTTGTTTAATAGGTGCATTCCGCTTCGTGGCACAGCGGAACGTGCGACCCGGGATTTATTCTTCGGCATCGCTGCCTACTTTCGCGGACAAGATATTTCTGCATCGGGCATAATCGGCGAGAACGTAGTAAAAATTAAAAAGAAGATGAAAATTGTGCAAATTAGAAACTTGCACATTGCTTTCTCATTATTTTATTTCACTCACAAAGCTTAAGCTCCTTAAAGCAAGCGAGTTTTTCAATTTTGGCTTTTTCATAAAGAAAGCTTGAGAGAAGAAAGCAGGGAATGAAATTGATATCTTAAAATTTATGAAAGTTGGACCATGTACAGACATTTCTCAAAAAAGTCAAAATTTTATAAAAAATGAACCATTATTCCTATCTTCGTGAACTGAAAAAAAAAAAAAAAACGATACAGAAGCCTTCTCCCTCGCGTCAAATTTTTATCTCCCAGATAACTCGACGCTTTCGGTTTGGCGATCCCGGGTATCTGCGGGATCTCGTGAACACGTGCGACTTCGAGCCGCACCTTACGCGAGCGATTCTCCCTCGTGCCTGCACGCGTCGATCGGAATCGTGGGGCGTGAACTCACGTTCACGCACGCCCACACACGGAGGGAAGATAACTGTTGCGGGGTCACTCGACACGCGAGAGAGACGATGGCAACGACGACGACGACGACGACGACGAGGTCGCGCACACAATCCGCCTCTGTCCACCCTCTGTCACCCTCCCCGCCGCGGCCGGCGCTCACCGACGTCAATGTGTAACAACCCTTACCGACACGGATGGCTCCCTCTGTTGGGGTTGCACAATCGCGCCCTGATTGATAATTTATACGGTGCGTGCAGGTTATTTGATTATCCGCCTTCAGCTGGGCGGCTTGGCTTCGTCCGCGCGCGGGGACGACTCGCCGCCGCCTCCTTTTTGCGCTTCTCTGCTCTTGCTCTTCGTCATTCCGTTTTTCGGCGGCGCGGTTTCTCTCTAGTATATCGTGTCCTCGCATTCTTGTCCTATCCCGATGATTAAAGATCGCGAAACGAGTAAAGTAAGGGCGCAGAGATTGAAACCGATATAATTTCGACGAAATTTACATGCCCGATATTTTATAAATATAATAAAATGGAGTCTGCACTTTAGGCACTGATAACATCGTCCCGTGTTTTTCTTGACGCGAGAGAATAGATCTGTGTTAAATATTTAACAACGGATATTTTACAAATAAAGGAAATGCAAGACGACGAAATGTTCAATTCATCGCGGCCGGATTAAATCACGTCTGTGTCGGGGTTCCGTGTTGTTGTTTGAGTACGCGCCGGGTGCAAGGGTAAATACGGACAATTACATATTTTCCCTCCTGTGTGATCCTGAGATCGCGCGGACCCCAGCGAGAATCGCGACGCAGCATTATACACGCGACGAGGCGCTCTCCTCTATGGGGTGGTTACGCAAGCGGGGGTTGACATGCGGGCGAAGTGACTGTGCTGTGACAGAATCGTCGACAGGGGGACGCGCGGTGCGTTGATGGCATAATTGGTATCATTCGGGGGTCTTCTTTTGACCCACCGCGTGCAGCCCTATTACGCGCGTCACAATTATGCGTGTCTCGTTCAATGCGGTTACATATTTTCGATTGAACCGTTTTTTTTTTCTCTCTATTTCGAAGCACAGAAGCAGAACGATACCGATCGAAAAAGAGTTGCGAAGTGATTAAAATTGTTTTGCTTTATGTTCTCTTTCAATTTTTACCGCACGTGTCCACACTTGTCAACGCGAATCGATAAAATCGATTAAAAAGTAAATGTTCAGCACAAACGCACATTGCTCGAAAATGTATATTTTATATTATTGAGACATTATATATTATATATTTCAAAATATTTTATACCTCGTAGCTTTACTTGATATTCATTCTCTTCTTTTGTTGTTCGCTCGTCCCCTTCGTCGTGCTTAAGCCCTTGAGCCCCTTTATATTCTTAACATTGGAGGAAGTTGTTTTCGGTTTATCGGCATTGAGCAATTTTATTCCGAAACGATTGCTTCGTTTTATATCGCTGCGATCTGCGGTTGCATTAACTGCCCGAATCTCCTCGCGGATTTCATCATCTTTTATTTTCTCCAGATGATCGTTCAAGTTCGTAGTCGCGATGTCCACTGCTCGAAGTTTTCGGTTATCATCTCCCTTGGCAATCGTACGTTCGCTCTCAAGACGCAACGCGGCAGGTTCTTTCGTCCTCAGACGTTTCCAAGTTCTTATGGGTAATCTGGAGAAGAACTTCCTCTTCTCCGTTTCTACTCCTGCACGCGGCGAAGCATCTGCCATCCTCAAAGTGAATGTCCTTTCGTTCTTCTCCTCGGCTGCCGATCGCGAAACAGGCACGTTGGTCCGATTAATTTTATTATTTCTAGGATTTCTAGAACGAGGATTTGTATCATCTTCTTCGTTCGTTGCGTATATTTGTTCGTCGCTGTTTGACTCGGCGATGCGCTTAAATGTTCTTGTCGGCTGATGTGTTTCATTGGAAAGTTTATTGACGCGATTCCGACGATTGTCGACGTTCGTTTGAGCGAATGTCTCGTTCATAGTTTCTGTTCTTTTCTCAGATGGCGAGTTAATGCCGATTTTCTTTTCTTCGACCGCCGAATACGGCCTCACGTTTACCGAATCTGCAAAAGATTATGTAATTTATATGAAAATGAATAAAAGAATCAGTGAATCATTTATTACTACTGTGCGATAAGAGATAAAATTAAAGCATATATACATATATGTATAATGTATATGTCGTAGCCAGATTATATAATCCGTCATTTTATAAAACGTTTAGGCATTTTATAAAGTGCGGCCACATTCTCAAATCATAGTTGAAAATGAAATATTTTACGATCTAAGAATTTTAGTCTTTTTATAAAACGCTAACAAGCGATCCGCCACATTGTCAAACGCAACGGTTTGTACATCATTTTAAATTCTGGCTGGTTCATTTCAGTCATTTTATGAACTTTGTAGAACAGCCATTTATAGAAAATTAATTAATAGGTAATTATGTTATAATACTAATAAGTAATTATGTGTATTTCTAAATGAGAAAAAGTTTGTATGAATACTTGTTGTATTTATTACTTATTGTATTGATAAATACTTGTATTTATTACAATTAAGGTTTTATAAAAATAATAAATAAAATTTTTGAAAATAATGTTTGAAAAAAATAATAAAAAGAAATATAACCGTGAAAAAAAGGCATTTATTATGACTATGTAAAAAAAAATAAAGAAAAGATATTTATTATGACTATTTTATCAAATGTAACATCAAGTAAGGTCGATAAAAACGTGCCGTTCATAAAATGACTGAAATGAATCAGCCAGAATCTAAAACAATGCACAAATCGTTGCGTTTGACAATATGGGGGGTCGTTTGTTAACGTTTTATAAAAAGACTAAAATTCTTATTGTGAGCCAGATTGTAAAATATTTCATTTTCAACCATGATTTGAGAATGTGACCGCACTTTTTAAAATGCCTAGACGTTTTATAAAACGACGGATTATATAATCTGACTACGACATACATTTTGAGAAATATTAATAGACAAATTTGCTCCTTTCATGTATGCACACTATATATTTTTCAAGATAATGCAAAGATTTAATATTTAATGCGAGTTTAATATTAATATATAATAAAATTAATATTAATATTTAATAAGATTTAATATTTAATTTACTGCGAATAAGAAAACGCGTGTGACGTCTACTAACTGCACAAATTCGAATATCGCCATTGCAGAGACATCTGCTGGTGTTATGTTGAATTTACTCGCTGGTGACAGTTGGTAAAAGAGAAATCTGTCTGATAACTTACTTTTTCCCCCGGAATTCATGTTTGAGATTCGCCCATCGATGGACGTCTTCGCCGATTTAATTCGATTTAAAATCTTGGGCTTCTCTTTTACCGCGTCACTCTTCGAAGTTTGATATTTCGCGCTTCTGGTGGAAATTTTCCGTGATAAATTTTCTCGATCATTTTTCCGCCGCGTTCCCACGGACTCTTCTTCCCTTTCCGAATCAACGAAATTACATGATGTTTTCGGCTGTAAACCATCGCGATTCTTTAACTTCGTTGGATCTGTAAAAGTCAATTCTTCGCAACTTGCATTGTTTTCCAATGAAACAGAATCCCAGAGATTATCTGTCGAGTCAATAGCGTTAGAAAAATCATCTCGTTCCCGATGATTTGTCACGCGGGCCTTTCCGAATTCTGCAAAAAGTCGGTGAAATAAAAATTTATCAATTGACATATAGAGATTATTTTCTCCGAATTCTTAAACTTCGAATTTATAAATCCCAGCTATTTTTAAGAAACGTACCCGCCTCGCAATTAAAATTTTCGTCTTTTCTCGAAAGAATCTTCGTTCGTTTCTTTCGCTCAATCGACGGCGATCGTCTTGATCGGATGTCGGCATCTTCCTCTCGGAAATTCCTCTCGTCGCTTTCGTCGAACCATTGTCGCGGAGAAATATCTTCCCTTCGATGCATGCGATTACTTCGTGCGAATGGAAATTCGGGATCTTTCGAATAATTGTACCGTGCATTTCGCGAAAGATTCCTTTGATTAGAATGTCCGATTATATTTCGCGGATTGACAAATTGTGTGTAATAATTATCTTTGTATTCGATAGCGGAATCATCTTTTGATAGCTCGAAGTCGTCGTAGAGATTCTCCGAATCGTAATCCAGATCAGCAACGTACATGTTGTCGTAATCACGATAAGTTCGCCGCGCTTTATTTTCGATATAATTCCCGTTTCTGTCCTACGATCGATTGGAAAATACTAGAGTTGCACAAGACTCAGGACAAGACAATAAATATAAATGTTCTTATTTATTAAATAAAATTTTTTAAGTTTGTATAATATAGTGATTTTTTTTCATCTAATTTGCATACATATGAATATATATATATTTTAGCTACAAAAAATATTATTAAAAATCAATAATTTTGACAAGACCATTAATTTTGACAATCTTAGTTCTGGTATTGTCTTGAAAACTAATTAAAAATCTTGTCTCTTCGAGACAAGATATGACAATATCAAGACTACACACAGAAAAATATTATTCTATTGCTAAGTAAAATGATTACTCAGTTTACTTTACTTCTTTTAAGTAACAGTTATCTTTAACAAAGAATATTTTCTTAATAATAGTCTTAAAATAAACTTGTCACAAATTTTAGAAATACTCATTATCATATACTCAAAAAAAGTAAATATTTTCTTTTGAAGAATATTATAAAATTTTATCGAAGAAAAGTCAGATATGGTTAATTTAATGTAAGAAAATTTAATAGATCAGAAAAATTTAATGTATTTCTTTCAATTATATAATTTAATATTCTTGATTGAAATATTAAATTTATTAGGATTCAGAATATATTTTGAATAAATTTGATGCTTATGATGAACTTATGATAGATTTGCGGATATATAAACTTATGAAATACTTGAAACAAGTAATATTTACTTGTATATAGTATGTATTTTTCTGTGTGTATAGTCTTGATATTTCGTGCAACTCTATTTGAAGCAATGAGCCTTCCCTTTTTTTGATTACGAGAGACATTCACTTACTTTATTATTATTTAGGATCGTAGCAATCGTATGAGAAAATTTGTTCGGTCTTTCGTTACGCCAATCGGTGATTCTACGAGTCATTCCGTAACTCTCGGCTCCTCCGCGACGCCGATAAAACGCATCGCGTGTAAGATGTATGGGATAGGTGGTCTCCGTGTCGCAGCCGACATCCGTCACCTCCACGATTCTACCCGGGTTGCCGTACTCGGAGGATCGGCGCGTCGTCCACGAAGAAGAATAACGAGTTTTCGAGAAACGCACCCATATGTTTTATAATCGCGTGCGCATTTACAAGATAATCGGTCTGTAAAACATGAATCGTAAAAAATTTATTCCCGTCAAATAGTCGAATCTGTAAAATGATGATCTCCAATATCTTGAAATTTTTTTATTAGATTTATTATTGAAAGACTCTTTATTTCTAATTTACCTATTTCTCGCAAGCTCTAAACGACGAAACGATAAATACGTTGTGCCTCGCGGCGACGATTGTATATTTCTCGTTCGACATTATTTTCGTATCATCGAACGTAGCGCAAATTATTTTTTTCCATTATAAAATGTTTTAATTTTTCGATATTTTACGTAAAAGATTTTGGTTCTGACATTTTTCAACTTTGCTTATAACAACGAGAGATGAAAAATCAAGTGACTCAAGCGATTCGAGATATCGATGATTCTGACGGAACCTGAAGTAATAGTAATGCGCCAAACGGTAATTTTACCAGCAGTGTTGAAAAATGGATGCGACTGCGTAGTTCTACGTATCTTCTAAAATAAATGTAGATAGAAGTACAAAACGGACAACGATAATAAGTTATTATTGAAGTATTTTTATGTATATGCATATGTGAAATGAAATAAATTTTCTTAAATAAATTTTTTTAATAATTTTTCTTTTCATAATTTTTTTTTTTTTTGATATAATATGTAGAAGATATTTACAATAAATTGCTTTCACTTTTTTCTTATTGTTGAAACAAAATTATCAAGCCTTTTAAGCAATATCAAATTATACTTTTAATTTATATGTATAGCTTTATAATTAATTAATAGATGAAGTTTCGATGTTGCCCAACGATTAAATCAGAAGATAAATCACGGTTTAAATTTCGCGAATGTACACGATGAATAAATAAATCGACGGTAATTGTAATATGTTGCGACAATGAAAATGTTTCGACATTCGGAGCGCATTTCATAATTTATTTTATAATTATAATATGCGTGAGGAATTGAACGCATGTTATAATAAAATCTAATATATATATATATATAATTATTTTTATTAAAAAAAATTAATATAACTAATCAAACTAAATATTTTAATTTTTTATTTCTTTTCATATCAAAAATAATTTCTATTCTGATTATACCATGAGATTCACTGAACACTTTATATAAATCGATGATAACGCCATTGTTTAAAAAGAAATTTTTTAAATCCTATTTGAAACATTTTTCTATATTAAAATCTCCTTTTTGATTAAAAAATTTAATTTAATATCTATTAAACTATTAATATGTTCTTATATGTTGTTAAATTTTTATCTATTTTCATATTAAAAATAGTGAACAATAACGATGCTAAAGTGAGGCTAATCATTGGTTAGCCTTGAATCTGAATCACTTAAAGAATAACAAGTCACACAATCGGTGAATGAATAAATTGGCCAAGAACACATATCAATGATAATTTCTTGTGATATACCTATTTCTCTCTCCGCATTTTAAAAAGTTATTAGTTTTACTCTGTAACAGACATAAAACAGTAAGTCAGTTATGGAATTTTACAGTGTGTCTTTTATCACCAGATAATTTTTTGAATTAATAGAATATTAGCCTTTTGTGAATAATTAATTAATTGCGAGTTATTAATGAACTAATAAATGTAAGTAATTAATTAACTAATCGCGGAAATCTTTTTTATTCTGAATTCTAATGGTAAAATAAAACTAGTTGAATAGTAAAATTAGCAAAATTGAATTCATTTTCTCCTAATTATACTGATACCGACATAATAATTAAGCCTGAAAATCTTAATTTAATTAGATAAAAATTGAGAACAATCAGCAACATTTGTTTTATACAAGCAACCAAAGATTTAATATTAGTCAAGAATAAATATGATTATTCTTATTGCATCTGTTTGTATTATTTTATTATCTCACTTCTCGAACTGAATATTCCATATGTTTTTTCTACTTCATTCCTGTTTAATATTGGATTTTTCAATTTTTCGACATGTATCTTGTTAGAAAATGCAGAATCTCTTTTCAGATGCAAAATGTTACGAATTCTATGATTTTATAACATTATTCTATATGTATAATCCGCGATCCAAATTTGATCGCCACAAAAATTTTGACAACTTCTGTGTAATTTCATTAATAAATATCTCGATTCATTGACCAATAAAATATAGTTTGACTTGTGACGCAATCAGCAAAAATCGGAAAATTCTCAGTCGTAGTTTTATGTCTAGCAAGATAAACATGATGTTTGAACCAGTATATGAGATGTGAGTGCGTTGAAAATTTTTTCTCTGAGAAATATTTGCTGACGGAATCCAAAAAAATTGGCAAGATGTACAATGTAAAGAAACTGCTTGTCAAACATGCCAACGATAAGTAGTATCAAAAGACGCTGCCATCGACTGCATCCTTTGCAAATTTATTCTTATCGAAACGCAAGAGAAGTTGTTATTAAGTGAATTAGGTTAAAGGTTAACTGATGTTGCATGGGTCTTTTGCATTGTCAGTGTTGTTATTTAGTATTCTTAAGACGATAATAATTTTTCGCTAGATATTTTATTATTTTTAATGTATGTTGTTTTTTATTTAATTCTACAATTATAATAATATACAATTATATAAATTAAAAATATGTAAATCTTTATGTGTAAACTTGTTTAATAGTTTTTTATTTTTGTATATGAAAATATAAGACTTTTATATATACATAAATAATGTATGTATGTGTGTGTGTGTGTGTGTGTGTATAATAATAATAATCTATTATATATATAATATGTAAAATATATTATATATGATTAATTTATTTTAAACAACAACATTATTTAATATACTAATATTATTTACAGAATACACATTCAATCTCACAGATTGGTAGTTACATATGTTGATTTCTGACAGCATCAATATGAATTTAATTTAGTATCCATTAAATATTTTTTTAATCGACAAGAAGACTCTTAAATTTGATAACAGATAGTCTTTTATGTCTTCTGTAAATAGAAGCACCGGGTCGAAAAAGTTTGTCATCAACGAGATTACAATCTACGCATTTGCGTCTTCTTTTTCAGTAGATTCGATTTTATATAGACGACTATGTGCTTCTTAATACATTAGATTGGCGTTGATTTTAATATTCAAAGAAGAAAACAGAAGTCAATGATGTTTTCAAGAAAATCAATGACAAGCCACCGACAGTACAAAACACTTGGATGCCGTAAAAACTTTTAGGTTGCATCCAATGGCTTTCCTCGATAAATTGTGCATCAAAGAGTTTAAATTATCACTAATTTCGGATAATAAACCAATTACGATAAAACACGAAAATAGTATGTACATTGTTAAAAAATTTGGCTTAAACTTAACATATCGCATGTACAAATTGTTGTGTTCATTTAACATAATATAGATATGTTAAATGGTGATACTAATACTATGTTAATATTTCAATACAAAATGAATGCAAACTTCATAGCAATTTAAAATAAATTTTGTGTAAAATAAACATATTTTTAATGATAAAATTAACTTAGAAAAAATGTTATTGACGGTCTGTAGTCACTCTCATTTCTATTATAGAATTAAATTAATATTTTTTTCTGTAAATTTTAACAGATAAATCCTGTTGCTAATAATACGAAACATATCTATTGTGTAAAATTAATAATGTGTGCACGTTGTGTTATTTTTATACTTTTTTCAGTTGTTTTAATAATTTAACATTTGAGTTCAATTAACACAACAGCAATATATTAAATTAGCACATAAATGTGTTAAATATTTAACACAAAAATTTTAACCGGCATATTTTTTAACAAAAAAAAAAAAAAAACAAATTTTCCAACAATGTAAATATCAAATCATACTTTGCATCGCGATTCCAGATATTATTCGCAACCAGATAAGTTTGATATCAATAAATATTTGAACGTTAATGTGTCAACATCTCGATCTGTATACTGTCTAGCCTATCTAGCCTAGAATTTGCACAGCTAACAGATTTCCTTTAATGGAAATGAACATCACGTTCCTTGCTGCAGCATTGTTTTTTCAAAAATTTAATGCTAAAACTAGGATTTCCACAGTATTCAGTATGAAGACTTAGTTCATGACAGCGTGAGGTTGTTTCTGGTTGAAGCTGCGAGACAGAAAATCGAAAGCTCCTATTGCACATTATTTATTGAGAATAGAGATTAAGATAGCAGACGTATTTGTAAATTATTCCAAGCATGAAATTATATAATTAAAATAAATCTTTTTTACGTCACTAAAATTAAATACACATGCAGACATATATCTTTTTGCTTATTTAAATATAGAACAGGGAAATTAAAAATAAAAAACTATTGTTTTGGAAATAATACGTATTTTAATTTTTTTAAATAAGCAAGGCAGAATTATATTTGTTTTGCACATTGGAAATGTTCTTTTAGAACGCAATAATTACAATTTTATCGATGTTGATTTATAATCTTTTTATTTTAAGTCTTCACTTATTTCAATCTGTAAGAATTTAATGTGTATTCTGTAAATAATATTAATATATTAAATAATGTGTCGTTATTTAAAATAAATTAATTATATACAGGATGTTCCCAATTTAAATGTCAAAACTTTAGGAGCGTGTAGGGGACCGATAAACTAAGACAAAAAGTCCTTTAGAGATTTGCTCGTTTTTGCTTCGTTTTGAAGAAAATCGCAAAAAATGAAACAAATAATTTTCACCAAAAAACTGAAAACAACACTAAAAATATTAGATTTTTCAAAAAGTAACATAAAATAAAAATTGTAGGACATGGAATTAAGAAAAGAGATTAAGTTAAAATCCTCCTGAGGTAAAATTAGAGGATTGTAGATAAATACGCTACAACGCGAAATTTTGTTTCTAATCTAATTTTACCTCAGGAGGATTTTAACTCACTCTATTTTCTTAACACACACACACACACACACACACACACACACACACACATGTATTTATTTATGTATATATGTATATATAAAAGTCTGTTATATCTATATATGTATACAAAAATAAAAAACTATGAAAAAGAAGTTGCATATAAATGTTTAGATATTTTTAATTTATATGTTATAGAATTAAATAAAAAAACAACATATATTAAAAATAATTAAATATTTAGTGAGAAATTGTTATCGTCTCAAGAATACTAAATAATGACACTGCAAAAGATTCATATACCAGTTAACCTTTAATCCAATTCACTTTAATAACAACTTCTCTTATATTTCGATAAGAATAAATTTGCAAAGGACACTCAATGGCAGCGCCTTCGTTACTTATATCTATGCGCAATTCCATTTGATGAACGAGAAGCAGTCAGTTACAAGCTTTCGAGCGTGAAGTACGTATCTCATTGTCAGATAATTTATCGAGTTAATAGTGAGCGATTTCAATTGGTAAAAATTTTTTTCCAGTCTGGACACAATTTTAATGACGATTTATAAAATGACAATAGAAGAGCGAAATTAACAACAATTTAAAATTTTCTTTTTTCATGTTATTGTTGATGGTCAAATAACCGTAAAAATTGTTTCAGTTTCGACGAACAACCTACCAATCACCAACATTTTCTTCTTATATGACAAATTTAAAAAATAGTCATGATAGAGCTATCTACATTGTTCCTGACTATTCTTACAGCAGGTATCTGTTTGTATTATTTTGTTCTAAGCAAATTCTCTCATTTTGAGCGGCTAAAAGTCCCACATGTACGACCGATTCCGTTGCTGGGTAACATGACGCCCTTTATATTTCAACGTGAATCTTTTGTGGAGCTCATATGCAGAGTATACAATCTTTTTCCGGAAGCAAAATATGTCGGTTTCTACGATCTTACAAGACCAGTGTACCTGATTCGCGATCCAGAATTGATCGCCACAATAGCTATCAAAAATTTTGACAACTTTTGTGATCACCGTAACTTTGTGAGCGACCAGGAGCCAATGGCCAGTAAAAATTTATTCGGTCTGCAGGGCGATCACTGGCGCGAAATGCGGAAGCTGCTCAGTCCAGCTTTCACATCCAGTAAGATGAAGATGATGTTCGGACTCATATGCGAATGTGCCGAGAACTTTACTAATTCTGTGGTGACACAATCCGGAAAGATTGGTAAAACATATAATATGAAAGACACGCTTTCCAGATACACCAACGACGTAGTGGCTACATGCGCTTTCGGCATTAGTGTGGATTCGTTTAAAAATCCAAATAATGAATTCTTCTTACTCGGCAAAAACAACTTTACCTTTGATGGCCGACTATCTATCATGTTCTTCGTGCATGCTCACTTCCCGTTGCTCACAAAGCTTCTCAAGTTGAGAATGTTCAGCGCAAAAATGGAAAGATTCTTCAAAGATGTCGTCAGCAGCACGGTAAATATCCGAGATGAGCAGGGGATTGTTCGACCAGATATGATTCAACTAATGATGGAGACTAGGAATAAGGACCAAGGACCTAAATTTGACATTGAAGAAATGACTGCTCAGGCGTTCCTTTTTTTCTTTGGTGGATTTGATGCTGTGTCGACGGCCGCGTCCTTCCTGGTGCATCAAGTCGCCACCAAACTTGATGTTCAGAACAAGCTAAGAAATGAAATTGATCATGTTCTCAGAGAGACCAATGGCAAGCCGACTTATGAAGCTATCAATGGTATGAAGTACTTGGACGCCGTTGTGAATGAATCTCTCAGATTGTATCCGATAGCAAGTTTCCTTGATAGGGTGTGTGTGAAAGAATTCGAATTGCCACCGGCGACTTCAGACGGCGAATCGGTCACGTTGAAGCCCGGAGATGCTGTATGGTTTTCAAGTTACGCTTTACATCGCGACCCCAAATATTATTCGCAGCCGAACAAGTTCGATCCCGACAGATTTCTGAACAGCAATGTGAACAACTCGGTCTACATACCGTTTGGTGTCGGACCCAGAGTTTGCATAGGTAACAGATTTGCTCTACTCCAATTGAAGATCATGTTGTTCTATCTGCTGTGGCGTTGTGATGTTGAACCTGATGCTAAGACCAGAGATCCCATAATACTGGATAAAAAGGCACATATCACAATGGCGGAAGGAGGTTTCTGGTTGAAGTTGGGAGCAAGAAAATCGAAAGATCTTATAGCACAGTATTTATCGAACGAAGTTGAAAACAGAGCTTAATCATATTCATAATTCATATGCGCATTTTAACTCTAACAATAAAATTATACTTAGGTTATTATTATAGAGTAGACATTTTTATTATCGAATGCGCACAAGCTTTTTTTAATATATAAATATTTAATCTAAAGAAATTAAAGGTACTAAAGATAAAAATTTCAAAAAATTATTTTGCATTGATTTGTTCATCTCTCCAATATTTTAATAGTCTTACAATTAGCATTCTTTTAATTCCTAATAGCATTTAATTTCTTAAGAATTTTGAGGAATTAAATGACTACCTATTTTAAGTTAAGATATAAATTGTAAAATTATATAAGTCGCGTCAAAGTGAATGGATCAATTAATGGATTAATCAATAATGGTCAATGGTCAATGGATTAATTAATAATTGTCAACTCTTATCGCTTCGATTTCTACTTGAAATAAATAAATTGCGCGAAATATTTAGTTCCGTAAATAGCTACCACTTTGATACGTCAAAAAATTAATACGTTTTAAATAATAACGTTTTAGAATTAATCATTAACAACGCATTAATTAATTCTTTCAAGTTCATTTAATTGTATGGTGATAGATATATTGTCAGGTTTTCTCATCGCAATATTTTTCGCAATATTAGTTTTAGCGAATAAATAATGTTAAGAGTATCTTTTATATCGCGTTGAATACCACTCATTGACAGAATTTTAATTATAAAGCCGGAAATGCGTGAAAGTCTGTTCTTCTCGGGAGACTTATCGTTAGATGTGTATTTATATATGAAATTGTGATTTCTGAAACGCGGAAGTCTATTTTATTATGTTTATTACATTTTTTTATAGTTTTAACCGTGTAATTTCGATTTGGAAGGATCGAGGAATTATCAAAGAAATAAGGAAGGAACAATCTGTCTATTTTGAAAAAAATATAAATGTTAAATAATTTATAAATTACTTACCGCATATCGTTGGTATGTTCGTCGCCCAAACTTTCTTTTCCTCTCCTGCTCTCATCTGCTGTTTTCTTATGGCACTCACACTTACTTGCGAAAACACGATTAATTATAGTTAGTCGTATACGCAATCACAAAACACTTTGCACGGCACTTCTGATTGCGGATTGTAATCATACAAGATACACATTTTATTATATCATAAAAGAGCAACACGGAATGCGATGAAAATTTATCATCGTGACATAGCTTTACCTTATCTTTAAAAATTAATTAATCCTTTCATTTTTAAAAGTTAATTAATTAAAATGATCATAGTGAATTATGTTTCAATACTAGTCGTGATCGTATTTAGGAAAAGAATTCGACAATATATCAAGCGTTTCGCATCACTACTTTACTGCTTGAGAATCGATGTGTGAATGATAACAAGACTGTAAACTGTAAACAATAGAGGCGGCTATACGCCGCCAAGACCGAACAACATATTATAATTTGTTGTCAAAATATTTTACGTATTATATCACATATATACGCAGAGTATTAAAGTATACACGAGTATTTTAAATATTATAGATTATATATTTTTATTAAAAGATTGATTTATCACGAAGCCTTTCGTTGTGCTAATTACTTGATTCTGCGATTTGATTGTTTAATTTCTTGCGCGTTCTTAATCCGAATTATATTTAAATAATCAAAAAGTGTCGATAAAGCATTGGACGAAATATTTTTATTCTAATATAAGTATCGATAGAAAAATAGTTATTGTTCTGTAAAAATTGCAACAAAACGATAATTTATAATTTCGATTTCTGTCACTTTGATTCTTACTTTAAGAAAGATTCTTACTTGTATTTTGGTTGAGAATAATGTTAATGGATTAATAAGATTTTTGCAATTAAAATGATATCAAATACAACATAAATTGGATAATTTTTAATTAAACTAATAATAAAAATTTTGATTACGTATTTAACTAAAAATTATCAGGTTTATGTCATGTCTGGTATCATTTTGAACGCAAAAAATCATTTATCCATTAAAATTATTTTCAAACAGGTAAAATGCAAGATATAAAAGTTTTATTTTCAATGGTAATATGACACATATATGTATACTTGTGAAATACTACTGAAATATAATAAAGGAATAAGCCCCTTACATGTAAGAGACTTCGAAACTCTTTGACGATACGTCAAAAAATCATATGTAATATTTATAATTTCGATTTCTGTCACTTTGATTCTTACTTTATTAAATGAATAAATTACGCGAAAAATACGATTCGAGATCGATTGTTGCGATATGTGTATGTAGTTATATATTATTTATAAAAGTTAATTAATTATTAATCATAGAAAATAATTTCTTGATACTGGTTGTAATGGCGTTTAGAAAACGACTTCGGCGGAGCGTTTCGCACCACTATTTTTCTGTTCGAGTGTCGTCGCGCGAATGATGAACAAGACCGAAACACCTAAACATTAGAGTCCTGGATTATATATATATATATATATATATAAGCACTACTGAGAGACGTTTGTATCCTAAGATGGCGGCGGTGGGCATGGTGGGGGTAGAGTTAGCGCCTTTCTGATAATCTAACATTAGCGCGCTATTGTTTACGTCGCCAAGCCCGAATACCATGTTATTGATAATTCGCAGCCAAAAATATTTTGCGTACTATGACGTATATAAAAGTGGAATATTAAATTATATAAATATTTTAAATTATAAATTAATTATTTAATAAGCGATTAATATATCACGGAGCTTATCGTTATGTTAATTACTCAGACCCGCGATTCGACTATTTTATTGTGCGTTCTCAATCCGAATCATATTTAAATCGTCGAAAAATTAAACGAAAAAGCATCGGACGAAATATAATTAAACTTTAAATATTTTTTAAGAAATAATTACCGCTTATAGAGAGAGAGAGGGG
>NW_021850434.1:477692-478227 GCF_003651465.1 Formica exsecta
CCATGGTAAGTAGAAATGTCTTATATATGTTATATATGAAGAAATTAAGCTGCACATATTTAAAACATATATATGTAGAGTCCTAGATTATATATATATATATATATATATAAGCACTACTGAGAGACGTTTGTATCCTAAGATGGCGGCGGTGGGCATGGTGGGGGTAGAGTTAGCGCCTTTCTGATAATCTAACATTAGCGCGCTATTGTTTACGTCGCCAAGCCCGAATACCATGTTATTGATAATTCGCAGCCAAAAATATTTTGCGTACTATGACGTATATAAAAGTGGAATATTAAATTATATAAATATTTTAAATTATAAATTAATTATTTAATAAGCGATTAATATATCACGGAGCTTATCGTTATGTTAATTACTCAGACCCGCGATTCGACTATTTTATTGTGCGTTCTCAATCCGAATCATATTTAAATCGTCGAAAAATTAAACGAAAAAGCATCGGACGAAATATAATTAAACTTTAAATATTTTTTAAGAAATAATTACCGCTTATAGAGAGAGAGAGGGG
>NW_021850434.1:478495-501521 GCF_003651465.1 Formica exsecta
AGAAATAATTATTTCAGGGAGAAGGGGAGAGAGAGAGAGAGAGAGAGATCGCGACAAAACAATAATTTACAATTTGGATTCGTCATTTCGACTCTTGATTAATTGTGTACGATTAAAAAAAAAACCTCAGAAAGGTAAAAAACATATGTACTTGGCGTCGCGACGCTGCCGCGTCGTTTGATACATCACGCTAAATACGCGACTTGAGATTTATCGTTGCGTTTACGTACTATTTAAAGTATGTAAAAGATAATTATTAATCTTATCAAATTATTTTCCGATACTTGTCGCGATCACGTTTAGGAAAGGAATTTGACGGAGCGTCTCGCACTGCTACTTTACTGCTCGAGTATCGCCGTGCGAATGATAACAAGGCCGTAATATGTAAACAATAGAGCGCAACACGCCGTCAACGCCAAGGCCGAACACCATTGATAATTCGTTGCCGTAATATTTTACGTATTATATCATATATACACGCGGAACATTAATATATAAAAGTATTTTAAATTGTAAATTAATTATTTATTAAACGACTGATGTATCATGAAGCTCTTCGTATTGCTAATTACTCGATTCTGCGATTCAATTGTTTAATTGCGCTTTCTCAATCCAAATTATATTTAAATAATCGAAAAGCCGTACAAGAGAAATAGAGTATAGGAGAAAATATCTTTACTCTAAGTATCGATAAAAAAATAGGTATTGTTCGTAAGGATCGCAACAAAACAATAATTTAGATTTCTGTCACTTCGATTTTTATCAGCATTTTATCGGTTTGAGAATAACTTTAATGGATTAATGAGATTTTTGCGACTACAATGGCATCAAACACAACATCAATAAAATGATTTTTAGCTAAATTATTAATAAAAATTTTGAGCACATATTTAACTAAAAATTATTCGGTTTATGTCGTGTTTGGTATCATTTTAATAACAAAAAAATCATTAATTTATTAAAATTATTTTCAAACAGTAAAACGCAAAATATAAAAATTTTATTTTCTATGGTAATATGACACATATATACTCGTGAAATACTATACCTATATAAAGGAATAAGCACCTCGCGTATAAGAGGCTTCGAAATTTTTTGATGATACGTCATCTCGCTTGCTCTTTACTCGTTCTCGTTCTCACTTTTGATGACATCGGAGATTTGCTTTACTTATCTATAATAATTTATTTATAATATTCAAAAATCTTTCGTAATAAAAACTAAAACATTCATGTTTTATTTTAGAAAGCAATTTTTTGAAAATAATTTTAATGCATTAATGAAATTTTTATGATTAAAATGATATCAAACACGATATAATTCGGATAATTTTTACTTATTGTTACATAAAAAAAAATTTTCATCTAATTTTTAATCTTGTATCTAATTTAAATTTGTCCAATTAATGTCGCGTTTTTTTATGTCATTTCATTTGCAAAAATCTTATTAATCAAGTCTTAAATACCTTTTATACGTTATATTTAAAAATTAGGAAAAAAATTATTAAGAAAATTGATTGAAGAAAATTTATTTTATTTCACATGCGTATATTTATATAAAAATACTTCAATAATAACTTATTATCACTGTCCGTAGTTTGTACTAGAATGACAAAACATTACGCACAGCTAATGAAACATTAATAAATCTATAATATATTTCTCCGCATTTTTTATAAAATTACATTAAAAAATATAAGAAATATAAAAATTTTATAAAAGGTTTTTGTATATTCATTAAATGCACTCCGTTAGACACTATTTTCGCTCCGAAGTATTTAGGATAAAAGAGGCCGAAGAATCTTGTTCTTCGAGCGAAAATAGCTTTAAGTGGAGCATATTTATCGTCATTTTCAAAAGACTTGTAGTATTAATTATTATCTTATTTTTTTAATTACTTATGCTTATATAAATTTGTATATAATCCCTTTTATAAATTATATAATCCCAATTTATAAATTAAATAATTAATTAAATAATATAATTAATTATAAAAAACTATATGTATATAAATTATAAAGCATAAATTTAATATTGCTTAAAATGCTTGATAATTTCGTTTCAAGAATAAGAAAAAAGTGAAAGCAAATTTATTGTAAATATCTTCTATACGTTATATTTAAAAATTAAGGCTTCTCTTTGGCTCTATAGTGGCCCTCTATGATGTCACTGGCGCTAGTGACCGAGTGAAGGGAGTTTGTTGTGATGCCCCATAATGGCCCCTATACTACTAAGACTATACAACAATCTTTAGTTATAAAAAAAAAATTTTCGAGATTCTCTCATATGCAGAATATCGAAATCATTTATTTACAATAATCCTTTCAAAATCTTGCATTTTAATTTTTTAATCTTTAAATACATATTAATAAGTTATATACAGATTTTTATGCAATATAAATCATTATTTTTCTTACTTAATTAAATCTACAGCAAAAAATATTTTTTACAATGTAATATTTACAAAACTTATAAAATGATATCCTATATTCTATATCTTGATTGAAGAAAATTTATTTTATTTCACATGCGTATATTTATATAAAAATACTTCAATAATAACTTATTATCACTGTCCGTAGTTTGTACTAGAATGACAAAACATTACGCACAGCTAATGAAACATTAATAAATCTATAATATATTTCTCCGCATTTTTTATCCACAATTATGGATTATTTAGCATGGACACGAACCAACCGATCGTTTTATCGTGGTACTGAAAAGCCTGGCCATGTAGTTCCACTGGCTCTAAAATGGATCCAGTTGACGCTACTGTACCAGTTAGAAAAAGCGTCTTTCGAAAAACGGCGTCGTGACATCTCTCAGGCTTCTCTCTCGTACAAGGTACAAGCAGTGCTTCTCTATTCATAATGTGAAGCGGATCAATGATCAATGTCAATTGTAGAATGTGGCATCCATATGATTTGTGTTTATGAGACAATTATTATTTGAAGAGAAAATTGATAGTGTTATATGTCACATTATAATTATTATCAAGAGAGATAACAGCGCAGTTTTCTTTATAGATAATTATTTCGCTCTTCTCGGACTATTTTCATAAATATTTTAGTTATGGCGATGAGTTCTATAGGTAAAAATGGTTATGAACGTTATATGTCAAACTCTTGGATTTTGAAGTAACAAAAAATGATTTGAATATTTAATATTGCAGTAAAGAAACCCTGTCCTTTTTTGGAGAAATGTTATCGGAAGAATCCAATTCACTTTAGCGAAATGTCACATCCTCATTGTAACTATATATTTGTTTATATTCTTTAATTATAAAGGCTCACAACAAAATCTAATGATTGTTATTTAAATTTTAGTGGAAAAATTACTGGTAAATCAACTTGATGGTACGATAGAAATACCAGAGATCCTTCATTTTGTATGTAATGATCGTTCACAATTGCTGGATCAATTGAAAGTATTGCAAATGGTGCTTAGAAAGGAAAGAGATAAGAACAGGGATAATCTCTTGCCTATAAGTAGTCTATCTTCTGAAGTACAATCTTCGTCTATCGCTACATCAGATATTAAAGAAGATTTGAAAGAAAAAGCAGAGAGACATAAGAAAGCAATGATACAGAAAAGGCAAGATAAACTCAAACAGATGGATGCGGAAGCACAGGCACTTTCTAAAGCTTTAATTAGTACAGAATGTGAGAATTCAGAAGATACCAAGGTTAGTGAAATAGAAAAAGTCTTTGACCTTTAAGTCGCTATTCTGTACACGGCTACCGATAGCTATAGGTTTTATAAATGTCACATGTATTTTGACATATCAAAAAACATACGCAATAATGCTTATTAAGCCTATAGCTATCAGTATAATCTGTATAGAATAGCACTCTTAAGTTCTGAAAGATAAATGTAATAAATATAAAGCTTTTTTTATAGGCAAAAAAAAGAAGTCGGGAAACATCCACAGCTGCTCCTGTAATAAAAAAGATGAAACAGATGAGCATAGAGAGCAGTAATCATGCTAGAGATAGTAAGCAGAATATCAATGATTCTCAAAGCAGTTCTACAAGTAATGAGCGAGATGCAAATTCTGAAAGAGGAACATCTATCATGGATATGTATCAAGCTTGTGATTCTGAAAAAACTAGGAAGGAAATTAGAAAGAAAGCTATCCAGATGATGAGACAGTCTGGATATATAGTATCTGTTGTGGAGCCAGGAGAGTTTGCGTTAAAATATGCCTTTTCAGCACCTTACCACTTATTTTTTACGAGAGTTGAAAAATCTAAGGAGACTTACAATCAACAATTCTCCATAACTTTCCCTGAGATTCTTGATAGAAGTCTTGGAGAGATTGTTAACAGTCTTCATTTAAATTTTATGGTAGATGTCGGATGGTTGTGTTTGCAGTATCTGTTAGCTGGTCAACGTACCGATATGATGATTTTGTATGGTGATAGAGTAGACCATGAGAAATTAGGCTCTAACATTACTATGATACATGTAGATATGCCTACCCGGTTTGGTTGCCATCACTCTAAAGTCATGATATTTCAATACAAAGATGATGGAATCAGAGTGGTGATTTCCACTGCTAATTTGTACTCTGATGACTGGGAGAATCGGACACAAGGGTCTGTTAAACACTATTATCTGATATGACTTGCTAACTATTTGATGTTTATAGACAAATATTTTTCCATTATATTCTCATCAGGCTATGGATCTCGCCTCACTTACCTCTGCTTCCGGAATCCGCGAATCCCAGTGATGGAGAATCCCCAACGGGTTTTAAAAAGGATCTCGAGCGATATCTGAGTAAATATAGACACCCGGCTTTAACACAATGGATATGGGCCGTACGGAGGGCAGATTTTTCTGCTGTGAATGTATTTCTCGTGGCTTCTGTTCCTGGAACTCACAAAGATGCCGAAGTTGATTCTTGGGGACATAGAAAATTGGCGTATGTTTTATCGCATCACGCTACATTACCGCCTGATGCTCCTCAGTGGCCTATAGTCGCACAAAGTTCCAGTCTAGGTAGCCTTGGTCCAAACTTTGAAAGCTGGTTGTCGAAAGATATAATTCCGTGTATGTCAAGGGAGACTACTAAGGGCTTAAAGAGCCTTCCAAACTTTCAATTTATTTACCCGTCGATAGAGAATTACAAGCACAGCTTCGATTGTCGGAATTTGTCTTGTTGTTTGCCCTATAGCATGCAAGTGCATTCTAAACAACAATGGATAGAATCATATTTGTAGTAAGCTTAAAATGTTTATATTTATTTCCTTCAATTTTATGCTCTACAATTCATGCATTTCTACAGAATTTTATGATTATCTAGCCAATGGAGAGCTAAACGAACAGGACGAGACCGCGCAATGCCTCATATTAAGTCCTATACGAGAATTTCGCCCGATTTGAAAAGTATTCCATGGTTCGTGCTCACAAGTGCGAATCTGAGCAAGGCCGCATGGGGAGTACAACGAAGCAACCATTACATAATGAGCTATGAGGCCGGTGTTATATTTATACCAAAGTTCATTGTAAGTGCCATTATCGCAGACATTATTGTTTATATAATTTCTAACATATTAAGTAATATATTATTTAATTATATTATTAAAGCGTATTTAAAGAAAAGGATACCAGCTGATTAATATTTATCTTACTGTTATTATTTCACTTATTCGTATTTATATTTAGACCGGGACAACGACGTTTCCTATTGAAGACGAAGAAGACCCAGCCGTTCCGGTATTTCCGATTTCATATGATCTTCCGTTACGTCGATACGATTCCAGCGACAGTCCTTTTGTCAGCGAATTTCTCAATACTCTGGGCAGAACGTAATTTTTCGGATGATGAAAGCAGTGTTTTTTTACTTTTTAAATAATGGTTTTTTAAATTATATTTGTTCACATATATTTTTACAAAATTATGGAATAATAAATTTATTCTTTTTCTGAGTAAAAACATGTTTCTTTCAAAACATGTAGTGAGTAGCTGTTTATAACTTTTGCATTAGGAACTTTTTCACTTCGATTGTATTTTCTCAATCTAATGCTAGTTTCCGATCATATTAGTTCTCTAATGACTACATCATTATCTTTAATAAATCATGAATCAATCGTAAGAGAGATGACTGTGCACAAAGGAGAAAAAGCAAAGAAGCGACGGGCTGAAACATTAGTGAGAATTCTCACGTGGTGCATGATTTTTTTTCTCCGTCTTGATTTCGCAGCGAATTCGTGCCAGCGTCGCATCAGAACGCGTTTTCCATAAAACATCAGCATGAAAGCGCTTCCTCAATACGAGGGCCGAAATGTCTTCCCTCGTAGTATTAGTGCTGTCTGTCCTGTACATGCTCAGCCTTCAAACGGCTGTTAATCATACCGCAATATTCTCGTATAAGTATGCAGCAATTATGTGTTCCGTACGCACGTTGGGCAACACATCTTGTCGCGAGAAACAAATATGATTCATAGAAATATGTAAAATTCTTATTTAAAAAATCAAGTTCTCTGCGATCATACACATGGTTTGTAATAATGCATTAGTAATAAAACGTAAACATGATATACAGATCGTTTTTGACTTCATTAATAAATCGTTAATTATTCTTACAAAACAGATAAACTAGATATTTGACTTTTTCTATTATATCCATATTTCGATGTGTCGACATTGTTCATTTTTATGTCATCTCGGCATGCACGCGCTCTTATCTTTTGTCGTATTACATCGCATTTACAATTATGAAGGAATGTAAACATCACTTCCTTTAGTAAATACGTACTAAGCGATTTCGCAAAGTCTCACATTTTTATCGATATTGCCTGGTAATAATCTCGTTACACCTGCTTACACATCGAACTTGCTAAAATTATCGATTGAAGTGGCGTTATTGTTGACAAAACTTCCACTAATAAAATTCGATAATTTATTATGCATAAAACTATTGTTTTTAGTTAGCAAATTCAATCAATTTTATCAAATTAATATGTGTTTATTTATAAATCTACATATTTACAAAATTATTTTGTTAGTTTAGCATCACACACACATTAAAGAGATTTAAATTTAGACTTGTTAAGAATGCAAAGTAAATACTCTTTTATTTATTAATAATCCTCTTTTATTAAATCTCGTCTTTTTAATAATTAATATTTTATTAATCTTTCTTTATTGTTTAAATAAAAGCTTTATTTTGATTATTGACGCTAAGATATATTAGTTATTTTTTCATATATCAGCTTTTAGTTATAGTCTTTAACTGGCATCCCGTTTTGTGTCTGCTCGCCTTCGTTACCGGATCAATCTTCTCACGTTGAAACTCACCAGGAGCCGGGTGACGTCAAAGTTCCACGAGCTCTAAACCTCCCACCAAGAGTCTGACTTCCTAGTTGGATGTCCTCGGCGCAGATGCGGTTTTCGGGTAGGGGCATCACGGCATTAGCCGAGGACGTCGATCAGCAGTACGCGAGATGTCATCGATGGAATAGGATCGTCATCGGATGTATCCTGATGGATTTCACTCCGCATACTTATCGGAGCTTCGGTACCGGCGACCGTTCTCAGAAAATCTTGCCTAAAGACTATTAGATACTTTGTGTCAAAATTTACAGAACTGTTAGAAATATCGTAAGTATTGAGCAAAGAAAAAGTCGGAAGTGACACATTCTACATACATATGTGTTTTGTGTATTACATAAAAGGTGAACTTCGTGCGTAGACGCTAAATTTTCGGAAAGAATAACACAATAGGCCCAAAACGTGTTACGCCTGATAATGCGATGGCAAATACGAAATTATCGAAAGTAAGTTTTAATATAATATAAAATTCTCTTTATCTTGTCTAATCTTTATTAATTTTTTTAAATTAGTTATCGAGATAATCGCACATCGACGCTAATCGTGCTCGATCCAATTTTCTTCCCTTGTTTGGACAGGGTGAATCCAGCTTCGCAGCCTTCGCACTCGTGATACTCTACGTAATATCTTTTGATAAATTTGGAATCCCAATTTCTGAATACGATACAATTAATTAAAATTTTCTATTCATGATGTATAATTCATGAAAAAGCGATAGATAACTGAAACTATTAAAGCAAAATTATATATGCCTGGCAATATCTTAATCTTGTTATATTATAATTTTCTATCATCCTTCGGTATTTCTCAACATGATTAGCATGTATCGAAAGTTCGATTAATTCGAGCAGTTTGATTGTATTTTTTTATGGGAGGTCGCTGACAATCGGCTGTCAAGTTAGCAGAATCGATTAACATCGATGTATCAATGTGTAAGTTTAATATTTCTGAGAGTGCACGATGTTTATACGTACATATATTTTTATATTGATCGATATGGGAGATTTTATTCAATTATCAATGGTACGGTTATTGCCCTTAAGAAAATTCAGTTAGTCCTCGATGAAGAGACCACGATTTCGATATTAATACATTTATATGTACTGAACAGTCAAGGTCCAAATCACTGTTCTTGGATGATGAATATGTATAGAAACGCGTTGCGTACAAAGCAATGGTGATTTGAAAAGACAAGCAATAGCGTGCAAATATATTCGTCATTGGCAAAGCCATTTTTTTCTATGGGAGAATCGACAGTATATTCAAATATATTCAACAGGAAGTCACACATCGTTATTCTTAAAATTAATATAGCTATTTCAGAGATAAACAGTATTCTTTCTTTTTATCTTCAGAAGAGATTTCCGCGGCTGTATTCCATTTTTATTCCATATACACTCCGTATAAATTCAACAATGATATGTTTTATAACAGCCATTAACCGTACTAACCACATCAAATTATTCTTTACAAATGAGACATGCAAATCGTCCGTATCGTTAAATTCCAGTTTAAAGTTCTGACTCTCTCTTTCGGATACCTTTCCCGACTCTCTCTTTTAGGCAATCAAGAGAGTCTAAGTCTCTAATTTTAATTTTTATTAACAGATTCACCAGAATGACATTAGCGAATGTCTTAAGATGAATCCGTCGATGTTACTGCAACTCGTCCAGAGTCTTTCGATATGGTGCGAGCGCAGTCTGCGTTTTTATTGACTAGACGAGAAACGCCAGCAAACGCCAACGAACGCCATCAACCGCTCAGACAAATCGATAAACTGGCGCGAGCTATTGCGGCAGTGTCGAGAATTTCCAAAGTTTAACCCTCGATAGGGAGAACGTCGGCTTATCACCGATTTTCGTAAAGCGACCAACGATCGGCGATCAGGATGATGACTTGTTGGGTCCTCGTCGGCGTCTTCGCAGCCATAGTACTCATTTACGGCCTCTTCGAACTGCATTATTTCTTGCGTATATTCCTCACCATCTTCCTTGCACGTTTTTGCAAGAAAAGAGTACACATTCTCGACGAAACCGTAGTTTATGGTACGTAAATTTTCTAGAAATACATGTTTTTTTTTTTTTTGCTTAGAATCGAATAGAAATATTTTATTATTTCTGGAAATTGCACTATTAAACAATATTCAATAACAGGGCTGAAGGAGCAATTATATGACATTTAATTTATTAATAAATTAGAATAAATAAAAATAAATCAGGTACAAAAAACAATATACATAGTATAAAGTGTATTTATTAATGCAAATTTTATTATAAGAACACACGATAATTGCTCTCTCGGGTCTGTTATTGAATATTGTTTATTATCTTGGAGTCGGTTTTGATTGTTTTGCACTATTAATTATAATTCAGTTTTATTTAATACGAACGCAAAGGTATATATTTTTATATTATTATTATACATTTTCTAGTACGAAACGCTAGGATTATAATTTATTTGACTTCTTTTGCACTTTAATTGGTATTGTTTTATTCATATTTTTGTTCTTACTGATTTTATATGGTGTAATACTTTAATCACTTAATTGACGTGTAAGCATTTATATTAAAAAACAGAATTATATGTAATCAAGGAATATTTGCATTGCATATTTCATTATACGATGTAGAGTTTTTATAGTGCATTTATTTTTATAGGAATTTGTACCACCACTGATGTAGACGCTCCGTAAAGCGACCAACGATCGGCGATCAGGATGATGACTTGTTGGGTCCTCGTCGGCGTCTTCGCAGCCATAGTACTCATTTACGGCCTCTTCGAACTGCATTATTTCTTGCGTATATTCCTCACCATCTTCCTTGCACGTTTTTGCAAGAAAAGAGTACACATTCTCGACGAAACCGTAGTTTATGGTACGTAAATTTTCTAGAAATACATGTTTTTTTTTTTTTTGCTTAGAATCGAATAGAAATATTTTATTATTTCTGGAAATTGCACTATTAAACAATATTCAATAACAGGGCTGAAGGAGCAATTATATGACATTTAATTTATTAATAAATTAGAATAAATAAAAATAAATCAGATACAAAAAACAATATACATAGTATAAAGTGTATTTATTAATGCGAATTTTATTATAAGAACACACACGATAATTGCTCTCTCGGGTCTGTTATTGAATATTGTTTATTATCTTGGAGTCGGTTTTGATTGTTTTGCACTATTAATTATAATTCAGTTTTATTTAATACGAACGCAAAGGTATATATAATAAATATTATTAAAAATAATTTAATTTTAGTTATATAATATATATCATACTTTGATTTTAACTTTTATATTTGAAAAAAATATAAAGCGGATATACAATATTGATATAGGAAACTTCTTTATTGTAAAAATTGAAAAAGTAACTATTCTTGAAGGTTGTAACATTTAATTAATGTCATGGGGGTATATGAAAAAATATTTTTATATTATATTCTTTATAGTTTTTTACCTTTTAATAATTATTCCAATAGAATGGTTTAATTGATAAAGTCTATAAAAATCATATGTAGGAGATCTTTCTATTCGATTCAATTCGATATTTGTTAATAACATATCTCAATTAAGAAGATGGTTACAGTGAGAGAGTATTACGTATGTTACGTTGACTTTATCGTTACGATATAATACAAGAATCCTTACGATTTTCTTAGTCATTTATGCGTGAACCTTGACTTACTATGTGGGGAATCAGTTGGTCGGTAGGATCGGTTGGTTGCAAATCCGGAGTAGTATTGATTGCGCATTATAATGAGCTTAAACAACGTAAAATTTTCCTTGTTTCTTCACGTAAAAAACACTTACCATTGCAATTTTATGAATGATATACATTTTTGTTATGCAATTAACTAACAATCTTTGATTCTGCTTCCTTATTTATGTAAAAAAATTACATAACGTTGCACAAAATATTGTTGTAAAAAATAATTTCCGCATTACATTGTAGAAAAACATGTAAAAATAGTCTAACGTGGGCATGTCTTATCCGTCGATCGCGTGATACTTATTATTAGTTGATCGCGATGTGATCCTTAGTCGATCGTGATGTGATTTTTACTTATGTTAGTCAGAAATATATAGTTGATGTGATGTTGAACTAACATCGAAAATCAAATGTTGACATAAAATTGTAATTTTGATTAAATCGATATCGAAATCGTACAAATTGTTGACGAATCGTCGACTATCATTTCGATATAATTTCAAAGTTAAATTCACCAATTAATTATATCAAAATGGCCTTCAAATTAAAAATTACTTTAAATCTTGTTTAGACTATAGTTCACGACAAAAGTAAACATAGAATTCTACTAATTTTTACTAAATAGAAAACAATTAAAAAATAATCATATAAAAAATACATATTACTTTATTTTATATATGTTACATATATAATAAACAGAATTCTATCTTGAATTCTATCGCAAATTATATAGGTATCGTGTAAAAATTTTTATAAAATCGGAAAAAAAATTATTTTAAATATATAACTGTATTATCAATGGGAGAATTTGTAAACCTAAGACTAAGATAATTGTAAATCTAAAAAAAAGGAAACGCGGTGATCAATTGATGTGTGTCTATCGGTCATGAAAGTCGATCACACTTTAGTAAAGGTTGAGCAGGCCTGGTCTAGCGAATATTGCGGACATATCTATTAGCCATTTGTGATTATACAGATGCTCAACCAGTTCCGCATCTTTAATTCCCTTAACTTAACTTCAAAGTTAAAATCAACGATGTCTTGAAGTATTATCTTGTCATGTAATTTCTGGGTTTGATCACACAATCGTACAAAAAAAGTTTAATTATTACTTTACATAGCCTTAATATATAGAGAGTGTGTCAAAAGAGAGATCAAATTTTCTATTTTTTAAATATGAACCTATTTATTATATATATTTTTATATTATTATTATACATTTTCTAGTACGAAACGCTAGGATTATAATTTATCGATTTTGCGAGAGCCGATTTCTATGAGAGAACAGATCTGTATCGAGAGGTTTGTTCTCAAGGATCGGGCGTCGTGCAAGGAGCTACAACTATACGCTACAGACGCTTTATCAAGCCGTTAATGATTTTTAAAATAACGTCCAAGGTAATTTAGGAAAGTTAATACAGATTTTTAAAGATTTTTAAAAGATTATAGAAAATCAACATTTATATAGCGCATTTATCCATCAAGAAAAGTAGCAAAAAATAAATTTATTTATTCGTGCTGATCTAATTAATAATTATCCACTTTAAAAAAAATCATATAAAGTCGATTATACAAAAGTAAAGTAAATTAAATTTATTGATGCTCTTTTCTATGATGCCGATTAGTTATCTCAATATACGCTATACATTATTTCGTATGATCTGTTATTAAGTGAAGATTATAATTTGACAATTCGAAAGAGTGAAAGAGTAAAACGTATGAGTGATTTTATTAGTTTGATGCAAATTTAATATCATTGCTTTTGAAGAAAAAAAAATTGTAATACATTTTTTGAGTTTGTAATAACATATTAAAAACCTATCATCATGAAGATTACGTATTTTAATAGCTTTTTTAATGTCGAGTATGCAACGGTCAAGTCCGTTTACCGCGTGTTACTTTTGTTGTCAATTAAATAAAGTATATTAATCCTAAAGAAGACTTAAAGTATTAAAAATAGTGTTTTTTAAAGATGTCATTTGAAATCGATATTAGAATTGATAACAAGTAACCAAAAATAAAATAAAATCTATTAGCGGCGTTTTTGTGGACGATAATTTGAAGAGGTTTAAGAAGTAAGAGAAATATTACACTGAGAAATAATATTTTAGAAATCTTTTTTACATTTAATTAAATGAAAATTATTTGAAGAACATTATTCTTATATAAAAAGTTGTTATAATAAATCTCTTTTAATGCTTATATGTAAAAAATAGAATAATAATTATTATTAATAAAGAAACTGAGATACATGAAAGATGTATGCGTAACACGCGTGTATATATTAATATATTATATTTTAAATAAAAATTATTAAACACTAATATATAATGCAAAATAAACAAAGAGCTACTCTTTTTACAGTATTTTTTTTATAATTCTAGAATAAATATTAAACGTTGCTTTTGCAATGCGCATTGCACGATTATATTATCTTATGCATATTTATGCTGTTTGCTTTATAAAAACCGTTTCTCCATAACAATACGGATATATTTTTCAATTATTAAATAATACGATTTTGCCGAGTAAACGCGCAAATAACTCATGAGGCTTCAAATTTTTTAAAGAATTAAGAAATCAAAAGCAGGAATCAAAAAAATTTAAACGTACATAATATTTATACATTATCTTACAAAAATACATTTTTAGGAAATAAATTCGGGTTTTTTATACCGTCTATATTTGTGGCAAAATATCAAAGAATGTCGGTTGAAAAGGTAGCGCAATAGGAAAAAAATAAACACATTAACATAATTGTATTTGCTGTTATGTGCAACAATTATATTGCTTTATATTGCATTAAATTATAAACATTAACATTGACTTAAGTATCAAAAATATGTTTCAAATCGGTTTATAAATATGATAATGTCTGTTCTGTGTGTGTCTGTATAAATATGATAATGCATGTTCTGTGTGTATGTATGTATGTTATCAATTATATTATATTAAGTAGATTAAGTAAATCAAGTTAGAGAAAATGGTACAGGGTTTTGTATTTTTTAACAAATTTGAAGTAATATTGACATTTTGAAATCAAGAAGTTGAACTCAAGAAGTAAAACTTTGAATTTTACGTAATGAAATAATTAAGCTATTGTTTATATTCTTTTAGATTATTTATTGGGACGAGAAAAGTTTCTTCATGGAGCATCGATTTATCACGCCGAGCGATGGTTTTATAAGGGCTATCGCGATTTGCAGGCAGAGACTCCTTGACTGTAGCGCTGACACTGTTATCGGCGCTTTATTGAACCGCAGAGTGAAACAAAAGGGAAATGTCGAAGCAGGTGTAACGCAGGTAGGAGTAAATTGCAAAACGCATTAAAAAATTTATAAATATCATTCAATTACGATTCAGTCGTTATCATAAATATTTTTATTACTACAGAAAGTGCATCATTATTTTCCCATTAGCATTTATCACGATTGGTCAAATCTTGTTTTACTTTCAGTGTGATGATTATTTAATTGAATAGATTATAAAAATAAAGAGGACGATATGTGTCCCATATTTTAGGTACCTCCTGCGAAGCCAGAAATGCCACCCGAACTGAGCAGATGGATAGAGAGCAATGAGATATCCTCGGCAATATTGAGACAGGAGCCGATCATTACAACGCATTGCTGACAAAAAGACGCTGCGACGTCTAGCAACGACGTCGTTGCGACACCGATATACACAACTACGACCGTGTAATAAATATCGGAAAATGCGATATATATTCTTGATCTCTAACCTTTAATCTTCGGACGATATCCTGGCAGGATTCCAGAATGATATTAATTTAGCGACTCTAGTAACTTGAATGTTTAATTACTAGGGTGGAGCAAATATAAACGAGACTTGTTAAAAAAATATTTATTTGATTAATATATGAAAACTAACACAAAATTATTTTTCTACATAGCATCCACTAATGTTTACACATTTTTGCCACCGCACCGGCAGTTTTTTTCACCCTGCTTTATAAAAAGTAGCAGAATAAGTACGAAATCAATTGTGCAATTCGTTGGAAAACCTTTCTCTCCATAAGGCTTTTTTTAAGAGGTCCAAACAAATCCATCATATATAACAATGCGCATTAAAAATGCGTCTCCTTTTGCTGCATGGCGATCCAAAAGTCTCAGATTTCAGCTCGTACGGCCTTCTGATCTGCATTTAAAATTCGAGACAACCATCGTGCAGTGATTTTTCGAAATCATAACTCATTCTCAATGATTGTTTGCACATTTCCATAACTTATGCCAATCCCTTTACTAATTTCACGAGCAATTATTCGTCGGTCGTCAATAAGATCGCGAATTTGTTGAATGATCTCAGGCGTAATACTCGTCTTTGATCGACGCGCATGTCAAATTTGCAACTTTTTCACGACCTTCACAAAAAAACTTATGCCATTTGCATACTTGGGACTTCGATAACGTGTTCTTATCGAACTGTATGCGTAATTGGCACAAAATTTCAGCTGGTTTAACATGTTCGCGTGTTAAAAATTTAATAATTATGCATTGCGCAACCGAGGAAGGCACCTTTTATTTACTCGTCGTGCCTACTATTAAACAAACGATTGTAGAAACAAACGCGCAGCTTAGAGCTGGTCTAGACACATCTATCAACAGCCCACTATTCTTACAACAATGAGCGTTAAAGTATATTGCTTCTATTTGAAAAGTCTCGTTCATATTTGATCGACCTACGTATTTACGATACAATGACAAAAACTTAGCGCGTAAAAATTTCCGGGCGAAGTAAACGATAAAAATGATCTACGATGAGACTTATCTATGAGATCTATGATCTAATGTCCGCTTATTAATACAGAATAAAAATAGTTAATATAATATTCGGAAAGCGGTTTTTCTCTTGCTCTGATAGTCTATTGAAATGTGGATTAAATAAATTAAAAAAAAAAAATAACTTACATAGCAAAATTCGCAACAAGAAATTTTTAAAACAAAAACGCAAGCTCAAAATTGCTTCTGTTATCTTTATGTATTATAATTATATAATATTTTATTTACACATATGAATATAAAAAAAGATGATGTAAGATATCAAATTAAAATATTAAAGTATTAAAATCTGGCGTATTGCAGATTGTGAAAATTATTGGGCCAATCAAAAAGTTTGATTGGATTTTCAATAGCTGGCGTCACATATATGTATTATAAGTAACACTATTGACATAATCTTTAATATATTATATACGATCTTTCAGGTGACAACTTCAGCTATCATTTGCGCATAACATTAGTGCATTTATATTGTATTTAAGTACTGCATTTATTAATTAAAACTGAGCGTTAATAAAGTGCATTTGTATCATTATTATTTATTATTATGTTATTTAAATTTAGAAAAAATGTAAATGTTTTTGCTGTTACCGAAAACATTTGTAAAGTTTATGGAGATACTACAGTGACTATTCAAACAGTTAAAATATTTTTGATTAAATTGATAATGAAATCATCATCCACTTCTATTGAGCGTCCGGGGCGTGGTTTATCTTCTAACAATAAGTTAAAATCATCATGTTTAAAACGTGCAAACCATTTTCTAACTGTTTTAGTAGTCAGTGCAGTATCTCCATAAACTTTACAAATGTTGTCGGTAGCAGCAGAAACATTTACATTTTTTTTAAACTTAAATAACATAATATGATGCAAATATACTTTCTTAACTCTCATTTTTAATTAATATATGTATCACTTAAACGCTATATAAGTGCTATGCGCAAATGATAGCTGAAGTTGTCAGCTTAAAAATCGTATTAATATATAATGTATAAATATTAATAGAATTGTTGCTTATTACATGTATGTGACGCCAGCTAAAAATCGAATCAAACTTTTTGATTGACCCAATAAATTGTATGTATAATATTTTTGCATCAAGATAAAATAATATCTCAAAATTAAAAGCGAAGTGGTTTTTTGTGCCATTATTTACATTAATTTATCTCATCAAGAGAGAAAAAAATTGTGAATATATTATTACATTACAAAATATATATTATATATAAAAAGACGTAAAATATTTAATGCGCTACTAGCGATAACTGATAAGATATACATATGTATATGTATATATACGTATGTTATGTATGTAAAGTGTGGAATATATATATATTTCATACTATAAGTATATGTTACAGCTCTGAAATTTTTGGCATATAGTCGCCTCAATGGGAAACGTATATATACGGCAGGGAAGTAACAATTATTAAAGTATTTACCATGTAACAATGGATGCCTGCGTACTTATATAGTATATTAGGTGCCTTCACACATTGAAAGAAATATAATATAAATCTATTAAATTAAACACATTGTTTCATCATAACTTCAACCTTCTCATATCTTTCAGTTTATTTTTCTTTTACATATTACGATTATAGATTTCGTCTAATCGGATATGCGATATTGGATATAATCGGATATGCGGATATAAAATATGTGTGAGCATAATTAATTGAGGTCTGTGTTTAAGCAGGGTCACTGATTTATCAAGACAGATAATAAGAGTCTTACGTATTTCTATACTCCTTAAATCAAAGTGTCTTATATCAAATGTTCGATAGAAATTGATAAAATTTGGTAAAAGGACTGGACAACCCCGTTCTTAATATAGCAATCAATTTTATCTTAATTTATCTGAAATCTGGTAATCAGAGAGAGATAATGATGGCTAAAATTTAGATAATTGTAAGAAATATTTTTAATCAATTTATATTTGTCAAAATTAATTCTCTACTTATCCGAATTTGTCCGAATTCTCTTTGTCTCTATTTGTCCGAAAATCTAAATAGAAAAATTTTTTCGGGACTCTTATGTGTGTTTATATAAAACCATACACATATTATATGTATATTATATATTGTATATATATATATATATATATGTATGTGCGTGTGCGTGTGTAAATTTCTTTCAATAAAAATGTCAGTGATTTAATTAAAAAAAATAGAGATAGTAATTATCTACACATCGATTAATATCTTTTTTTTTCGTTTTCTCTTTTAGTATATCAATAAATTCGTCACATAAGTGCGTTATATAAATGTGAAATATTCTGTTATAATTTTGTTTGTAAATTTCCGATTTGATTAAATGCTTAAACACGCTTAATCGTGACAGAATATTGAAGCGTCTCTTTCTGGTCATGCTGCCTGAACCGGTTCTCCCGTATATCGGAGGCCGCAGACGTATCGGAGTACTATTCACGGTCAGTTCTCTGCCGACTGTAAGAAAGCGTACATCGAGTCTGTGTTATCGTGCAGTTTTTCAGATATCAAGAAAGACGTCAGTAAGAAGCTAGCAATGCTGTGTTCTTGTGGCGTGGCAATAATTGCCATTCTCTACTTCCTATTCGATGTGAACTACTTTGTGAGAATTATCGCCACTGTCATATGGGGCAGACTTTTTGAGAAAAAGAAAAAGCTTTTTGATACGACAACGATTTATGGTAAATTCTCGTATTACTAAATTACAATATTAATTATAATTATTAATAAATATTAATAGATTGCTTTGTTAATTCTGTAAGATACACATTAATTATCCAATGTACAAAGATGTAAATCTCGTGCAAAATTATATCATATCATTATCATATTTGTATCAGAATACAAGTTCACGAATAATAATATTACGTTAAAAAAAGGAAGCCACAATGGAGATATATTACAGGCGATATTTTGCAAAGACTAGGTTTAATATATACCTTTTCTGTTCGCGATTTTGTACGCGTCAATATATTCATAATTCATAATTATTTAAATGGATTCACGCTTTATGACACTATGTATTTATACACTGTACAAACGTTCTTTAAATGTGCCGTTTTATAGTGTGGAACATAGGTCAGCAAATAACTGTACAGCGTTGCGTTGACATATATATATATATATATATGTATATATTGTATATATATGTCGACATATTTCTCGATTCTATAAAACATTGTTCATTCGTTTAAAGATTCATTATAATTAAAAAACAAAATGTATCTTGTAAAATTATTGTAATAAACTCCGAGAATTTATTTCTTAATATATGGAACTTTCAAACATTTGAATTTATTTAAATAGATTGGAGTTTAGAAGTAGACAATTCCAAACAATTCTACAATCTAAAATTTAAAAAAAAGCAAACAATTTAAGATTCGAGCAAGAAATTCGAACTATTTGAGTTATTTGAAAAATTCAGATTATTTAATTAATAATATAGCTGACACAGAGATTTCTCTTGTTACAGGTATTTGCACTACTCAGGATGTCGACCTGGTTTTCAAACACATGAATAATGCGAGGTATCTGCGCGAGTTGGATTTTGCGCGTTTCCATTTTTATGATAGATCAGGAATCTACGCAGCGATCGCAAAAAGAAGAGGTGGTGCCGTTCAAGGTGCTTCCACTATAAGATATCGCCGTGCGGTTCCTATGTTTATGCCGTACAAGATTACGACAAAGGTCGATACTTTTTGCACTCTGTCTTAGTTTTATCCATTTACAATTAAATTGCTCACAATAATTAAGTCTATTCTGATTCTCGTTTGCGTTCTTACAGCTTATTTACTGGGAAGATAAACACTTTTACGTAGAGCAACAGTTTGTTAGCCTCACGGATAATTTTGTCCGTGCTGTTGTATTAAGTAGACAAACTGTAACCGGATTAAAAATACCGGTGACGGATTTAATCGCTGAAATTGAACCGAGCACACGTAGACCGGAGCCCACCAAAGAACTTCAGCTATGGCTGGAATCAATGGAAGAATCATCCAAAAAGCTTAGAAAAGAGGAATGACGAAAGATATATATATAATATATCATTTATTTAATGACAATTCTCAAATTATGTTATTTATTTTCTTGTGATCGTTAGAACGGTTTGTATTTCGGTTTGTTTCTTGTTACATTGCTAAAGATAGTTAGTCTAGTCTAGTGTTAAAGTAATCTCTCAAGACGTGTCTGATATTTTATCATCGTAAATAGATCATTTTTTTTATAATGTGACATAACTCTCTGTCTTTTGAAGCTCTTTTTTAAATGTTACCTATAAATATTAAAAATTGTAATGCAAATATTTTATTAATTGAGATATAATGTTGAATAAAGTAACAAATATGAAATTATAAATTAAAATATATGTTGATTTATGCGATTAATGAGAATTATAATGAAGATTTTATTAAAATTTGCTAAAAATATTTTTTGGATGTGTGTAATTTTTGTAATAGATATTTATATCGTACGATTATACGTATATGTAATTAATTTACCCAACGCTACGAAATGTTTCGTAACGAATGTAAACAATTTATTTCGTATTTAAACGATAAAGTTTGCACATTTATCATGAAACAAATAAACTGTTAATGTTTTGCACAGTTATTGCAATATTCAAAAAACAATAAAAAACACATGACATTTCACATTCGAAATAATATTTTGCTGATGCGAATTATCGAAGTTTTATATATATATACTCGTTATGAAATATCTTGAAAATTGTCTCGATCGATTTTTTGTAATTAACACGTTGCGAATATTAATTCCTTATATCGCTCTTGTCATCTCACAAAGCGCTTCGGCGCAACCGTCAGATGGCGAGCCTGGTACTGGCTCGGAGAAACGGAGAACGGATGTTTCTGCGAGCTAGATGTATCGCGCGCGCAGTCGATCCGTGAACTCGAAAGCTGCCGCGAAGCAAAACGATCCGACCTTTGATTGCGCTTTCCATGAACTTTTGCGAACCATTCAGTGACGAAGAGCTCGCGACAGTTCTCTGCAAAGAATAATACGGATGACTCTCCTCATCCTATCTGTGAGTGATCAGTGAGCTAAGTTTGCTCGTTCTTCGCGAAAGATCCCTGTTTTTCATATTTATTTCTCTCGTCAAACTTGCAAATTTTGCAAATTTTATTTAGATTTTAAACTTGTCACAAGTCACGTACCGCAAGAGTTTATTTTACACCTCATTGTGGGAACATTATTTAAATATAAACGATTGATTTTACGAAAGTGAATCTGCAATGTTATTAGGATGAAAGGATTGAACATAACGCTGGAAAAATTTAATAATTTAAAAATTAAAGAGGGAAAATGTTTTAAAATTTTCAGTAAAATAATACTTGCGATAATTAATGATTGAAAAATTTTATTATTAAAATAGTGATTTCTAGATTATTATTTTTCACATAAATATATAATAGTTTATATCACATGCCAAAGTATATACAATTGCACGAACAAAGCAAGTCTGTGTAATATAAAACTCACTTAATAAAGTGTGAATACGATTCACTTGTGTGTTCCATCCGGTAAAACGTATTTATTAAACGTTTCGCGAATTCAGCACGTGAAACTCACGTATTTCTGCTTACAAATACAACCTAGAATACAGTTGGCGTTGCATTCGTGAATGCAGTTAGTGATAACTGCATGGTGCGTAAATGCACATGCGGATAAAATTACGAGATTACATCATAAGAAAATATGTAGATCAGACATCGTCCATCATTACTGCTCGTATTATTGATTATACATATTGGCGTGATTGTCTATAGATAAATATTAATGAGAAACAGAGTTATGAATGTTCAACTCTTTTTCTTTTTTAATGAGGGAAAAAAATTTCTTATTTTTATAATGGTACGTATTTATACAATATGCTACAATCGCTGAATGTTTTTTGCACAAATAATTTTCGTCAATTTTGTATCAATTTCTTTTCAATACTTGTTATTTTCAACAAATTAATAATCGAAAACAAAGAGCGTTTGACAAACTAAATTTCAAGAAAGAGAATAAATTACAAAATCTTATGTAGTTAATACAAAAAAAAATTTTCTTTTAATAAGAATTTTAATTTTTCTTTATTATAAGAATATATGATAACAAAAATTAAAGAAAGATATGTACAATGTAAAAAATTACTTCTTCGTATTATCGGCAATACATATATAACACTATATTTCCTTAAAAAATGACATTTCTAAATTAGGATTTTTTAAAAATATTAATTTTAAAGCTCGAATTTAAAATGTCTACCACATCAGTTTATCGCATCAAAGAATCATCATCACATCATATTGCACAGATTAATACTATCGCGTGTATCTCATAAGCCTCGACGAGATGATTTAGACCTCGACGGAAAGGATTAATATGTTTTCAACGAATTGTCACGACCTGGCGATTGGGATCATTACGCGAATTTACTGACGTATGCGCTCCTTTATAACGTTTCATGCACGTAATTACAAATTAGACAATTTGTCTAATCGAGCGCGGTATTGCTTGCTAGGGAGGGCATCTGAGATCTGTCTCATTCTTCTGAAACTATAAAGAGAAAGTTTTATTGTCCCATGATCCTCTCACGCGTTTCTAAAAAATCGAGACGATGCTATTGCCATTTTTTAAAATAAAATTGCACGCACATTTTTCTGGTCGTGTCGAAATCGGGAAGCGTGTTGATAACGTCATTATCTCAAATACCAGGAAATCGATCGTGCGAACAGGTCGCTCGTCGATTTCTCTTCCCATGAACCAACATTTGACTGAACAATGAATCGGTGCTTTCCTCAGCGAATATATCATACTATCTTAATGTATTACTTTCCCCGATAAATTCGTGAGAAACTGTATACGTTCCAAGCTCAAGTACTGATGAGTAGAAATTACTTTAATTGCTTTGTAATCCGATCCACATGCTCTTTATTAAATACGTAACACGGTCAGAATTTTTGTGAAATGATTTGTATATTAATAAATTTTTGAATTAAATTTTCGACAAATTAGAATTTAGAATTTGATTTGGAAGCACGTAAAATTAGTGCCATAAATCAGAATCGTTTCATTTCTTTAAATCGCACATGTTTATGAAACAAATATGATTATTTCCATCGTATTTTTTGGAAAGGATTTATATTATATATATATATATATCTTTTGTAAAAATGTTAA
>NW_021850434.1:502518-519536 GCF_003651465.1 Formica exsecta
TTAGATATTTAGAAAAAGTATGATATATAAAATAAATATAGTATATATATATATTAAATTTAAAAAAAAGAGTCAAGTTCATATACTTTCTTTGTAGTTTTTCCTCTTTAATATTTTCTCTCTCTTTCTCTCTCTCTTAATTTTTAGAGAAGAGTATGTCTAGTCTTTGTTTAATCTGATATAGCAGAAACGTATTTAGAAGAATGTTATTTTCAAGAAAGGGTTGACAAACGTAAACACTTTAAGAACGAGGCAAGAATTTCAATGATGGATTTATCGACCGAAAAAAAAATTTCTTAATGCGGTGTTTAAGAAACCAATCACGTACACGTGGGAAGGATTGAGAGGGATTAAACTGGTTGGATCCCACACGCGTGCTCGCGTGTAGCTTCCTTTACGATGAAGGATACGCATGCTTTGGCACATCGTTTTACGATTAGCGATTTAATTTATCATACGCAATATATTGCAGTAATTTTTATATAATCATAATTTTTTTTATTCATCGACACTTGGCTGCGTCAGGAAATTATAGATCATCGTAATAGGTATAATAGGATACCTCTATTACGAGTACGAGAATTCTCCTCGGCAAAGCTTGTTACGTATATTCTTCTAATGTGACATAATTATAGCTTTTCTAGATCACGTTCTCAATCATGTAAGTGTCCATGATTTATGCAACCATTTCACATGAAGCAACTAATGAACATTGTAAATTTTTACCTTACAATACGCAATTTCTGTTTTAGTTAATGAAATATAAATAACCAAAAGTGTTCAATGGTTAGCTGTATAAATCAATTTATATTTCGTAGCACTTTTGGCGGGGAAATAAAAAATTAAAATTATAAGACATAAAACTGTCATTATATAAGAATGAAACTGTCACTATATATAGTCGAGAATAATACTTTTGCGCTATGTGCGATCGCCGGAAGATTGATAATGAGACACGCGTGCGAGCTCCTTTCCTCGATTACATCACGTGGGAAGTTAAATGCGTAGGACGCGTTAATGCGATGGCACATAAAAAAGGAGAAAGAGACGGACAGAGAACCGGGCCGCGTTAACTTTTACATTTAGGCATCGTCCACACGCATTTTACGAGACGACGACGCGCGGCGACGAGCGGGGAGATCATAGATGACCACAAATTGTCCGCAATTGGCAGGAAGTTGAGGCAGGGGGACCGTTTGTGCGCCCCTTTGCACTCTCCTCGATGTACATTATTTTCACGCAGCCTTCCATTTCGTCCGTCAGAAATTGATCTCGGTGCCGATATTAATCTCTTCACACGATATATATGTCCAATATTATCAAATATTCTTTAATCATATTTAAATGAGATAATAATTAATCTTTGGAACGCAATAAATATTTTTTTCCTCTAAACTTCTCTTGATATATAAATATTTTTTTATATAAAATGTAAAAAAGATATATTCTAGCTGTTTATTCTCGCGGGCAATTTTTAATAATAATGGCATAAAATGTTATAACACAAGGGAATGCTTGTGTGTCTTATAGATATTGGAATTTCTATAACAGCTATAGGTGGGATAAAAATAAGAGTATATCTCAAGGTCTATAAATATATCTTACTTTGAAACGCCACAGAGAATAGGGTAGCTTTCTTCCTTCCGCTATGGTTATGGTGTACGCTGTAAATGTCACAGAGATTACCCCTGACGCATGAAGCGATCGACCGTGAAATAAAAAAGACGCGATCGTAGCAAGGTAAATTCTACGAACGCTTTTTTATTTACGAATTCGATGATAATGACGGGCATTTTTTTTCATCAGGTCCGTATTCGTTCCATTCCAATCTTCGTCGCTTCTTTCATTCGCTCGCGTTCTCCTTTTTGCTCGAACGGTTTCATCCTCGCGAATGATGTTTGATATGATGTTCTTATTTAACGGGCGACAAGTGGCACGAATATTACGACGGTGGGTGGAGTTCTGCGTGAGAGCCGTGCTTGGTCGTCGCTCTTGATAAGGCGAATCAATATTATTCAATTCTGATAACGGCCCTCATTGCGGCAAGTAGGGAGAGAACACATTAATCGCGCAATGAGCTGATAACAGATTTTCCGTTAACTCGCGAATGCTCGGCCGAATCGGTGTCTCATTTCTTATTAAAGAGTGATTCAGATAAATCTTTTTGTGTCAAATATGTACGGAATTTGCAAAGATACTGAACAACTGTTCGTGTAAATTGACGGTGCGCGAGTGTGTGTGTACGATGATGGATCCATTTACGCTGATACTAATGAGAACGATATGGTTGATACACTTTTAGATTATCATTTGTGTTATTATAATTATGCAGTCTATCAGGTAAAAATTCATTCAAATGCTTATTTATGGATAGATACGAAAATTTCATACAAATAATCCTATATCAATAGAAGATGAGAAGTATATCAGAGATCTCTTAATTAAACATAAAGAGATACTTCTTTTTTTAGTAATCATAGTTTTCCAAATAATTTCATTCCTTTGCCTCGCACTCTTTGTAAGAATACAGGCGAGATATTAACAATTCAATGAAATTATTCGACCCATTAATTATGTTAATTGCAACGTATCGTGAGCGACTCGGCGATAACAATCGGTGGAACGAAAGCGCCAGAACAACGTGAGATTGTAATAGATGATGTTCGCTGTAGCTGATGTCAATCTGATATATATATTTATACATAGTACAGATAACTGCTATTCAACATCTTTCTTTTTCTCTTATCTCGTGCATTATTCGATCGAATATTATTTGCATATCCATCGTCTGAACTTAAAGTAGAAAAATCACATCGACCGTCTCTGTCATTTAAAATTCCGATATGCTAATACTTTTGACATTTGTACACTGTGGGAAGAACACAGTGGGAAGAACCATTTAATCTTCTGCGCGTGCCCGCAGTTTTTTTTCTATCAGTATATTACAAAACTATTATTATACGTAGAAAAATTACACACACACACACACAAAAGTAATAGAGTGACATTAACAGAAAATAAAAATTAGTAGAAAATTAATGTGGAAAAATACATGAGAGAGAGATCAGTAACAGAAAAATATATTTGTTACAGTTTTAGAATAATTTGTAAGCGAAATCAAATTAGATATAAATTGTATGTGTGTATAATAATAGCGCAAGAGTTTTATTTTCTTAATCAGAAGAGAAAGCGCATAATTTATTGTGGGAAGTAGTCTGAGATAATGTAACTTTATATGCGTGAGTAAGAATTTCTAGGAAGACACAATTCGCAAAAGTGAAGATTTTTATATACGAGACCTTTCAGCGAACGTTACCTTCACCTTTGTGGCTTAGCGTTCCGTGTTCTACGAGAGGTCTCAACCGAGATGTAAAAGGCTAACAAAGAATAGTGACGCGACACGATAGCGTGAGGCGAGAAAGAGACAACGAAGAGAGAACGACCAGACATCGCTCGGGGTATCACGAGCGACCTTGAGGATGTCTTCTTTTTATTCTCGCGGTTCGATAGGTCATCTACGGGAAAAGTGACGTGTGACGAGCGCAAAACATCCTCGCCTCTCCGCAGGTATCACTTCCAATCTCCCGTCGCGATTTACGTGATCGCAATCGTGATCGCGTGTAGGTGAGCGGCTTCAACCGGAGCGAAGCGGCTGTCCCGTTAGCGGACCTAGAAGGTCCGCGAAAGACCGAACGGGAGCCAATCGTATCGGCTCGTGCTCGAACATATCAGAACGGATCCTCATCCGACAAGAATCGTCTGATCGAGTCGATCGACAGTCAGTCAGTCAGCTGGGACGATCCTCTAGATCTTCCACGCTGCTGCGTTCGAGCGGGATCCTCTTCGCGCTCGCACGTCGATCTCTTCTCGTTCTCCTCCTCCGCCTTCTCTTCCTCCTCCTCCACCATTAACTCCCGTTCCTCCACTTTGTTTCTCTTTCTCTCTCTGTCTTTCTCGTCGCGGTTTTTTCCCCTTCCTCTTTTCCTCGCACGATCTATCTTTCTCAGCTTGCTCCTCGAACGTAGTATTTCCTGGTGATCCGTGATGCGTACCACGAGACTCTCGCGCTGATGCGCATGGTGGGTTCCTTATCATAGTAATTATTGTGTAATAATAATAATAATAATAATATTCGTGAGAAAGATAAGGAAGACGGAGACTTTTCTATGTGTTTGCGCGGTAGAAGGCGAAAGTTGCTGATTGTGTCGATGTAATTAATACTCTCCGTGCATTCTCTCCGTGATTGTTGGTATAGCCCCGGTGCCTCGACGGCACATTACTGTCTAATGTCAATTCGGGAAGTGACATTACTCTCGCGAGTTTCCTTATTGCCGAACAATATTATCCTCTTTCTGTTTACAATGCAAATGGATCACATTCTACGTTTTTGCAGGAAACATTGCCAGCCCCTTCAGAGTGAAAAGTTGATGAAGGATCAAGACATGGGCCGCACAGGATACACGTGCATCAGGCACGTTTTCTGCTCCCTCAACGTTTTAATCTGGGTACGCTTTGTTTACGTTATTTTCATAAAATAGATGTTATGCTGTCTTTTGATTTTAAATTGCACTATAATAAAAAAAAAAAAAAAAAAAAAAAAAAATAACAAAAGAGCAAAAGTATGACTTTTTCAGATATATGTGTCATTTTAGGAAAATCTCTCATATATTCAATTTTAAAATCAATTAATTTATATTCGCGAATTATTAGAGAGCAGACACTTGAGTTATATTTAAACGTCTCGTTCACGCTGAAAAGATAGGTGTGAGAACATCTCGACGAACTCTCTTGAATGAAATGTTTCGTTGGCACACAATTCATAAACACGTGCAGTGCAGGCACGATTTCAATTGGTCAGGAATGACAAATGAAACAATGCAGCGAACACACATGACTAATAACGGCCTACGCGACTCGGCTATTAAACTGACGCGCTTTTGTAATTCGCTTTCCGCCGCATTCTCGGTTCCCTTCCCACTTTGTCATTCCACTTGAAATCGTCCGTCGTCCGCGACGGCTGTATCGCGATGAAAGCCTTAAATAGGGCGTTGAACCGTGCTCTATGAGCTATGAACTTACGGTACCCAAGTCGATGATAAAAGCGCGGTGCGTGTACTGAAAACTGTTACACGCCTGTCTCATTAGACTCTACTACTGTTAAACGCGTGCCACCTGTTGTCGCGCGCACTTGATTACTTGCGTATTCTAATTGCTTTTCACTATACAAACTCCGCAGACGGTGAAAGATATACATATATATTATTCAAGATGTAGTTATTTAGAATGAATGCTGCGTTAGAAAAATATGCAAAATTACGAGGGCAAATATTTCAATAACGATCTAAATAGAATATCCGACGATATCAATGTGACACATATATGTATATTGCGGATTATATAACGCTCTCTTTGCAAAAGTACCGTGTCGTGCATGCTTCATTGACGGTAATTAGAAAGTACGGACGCGCTTTTGTACAATTAGCTATTGAGGTCGCGTAACAGTGCATTAATTTCTTAATTCATGCTGCGTGAGTTGCAATTTATAAATTATCCTCCCACTGCGGTCTTTTCCGCGCGTAAATACGTTATTTCGCGAATTTCCGCCGACGTGTTACGCGCTCGTGCGCGTAAACACGTTCCTTCGTTCGCGGCCGCGTTCGATGACGCAAGGTAGGTCGCGCGAGACATCGGATGTATCGCAATTTTACGGGACTCGCACGAAGCTGTAAGGTCAATATTCACCTGGCCGCTTGGTCGACTTCCCGTCACGGATGGCGCAGTGGGTTACCCACTCTGGCTTACCTAGAAATTCTATACTCTCTCTCGGACGTGGGCTAGCAATCTCTCTTTATTTGCGAATGATTTAGCAGGTGAACGATGGTGTACCGTTATGCGTGTACAGTTGAACCAATTGCCAATTGATACTTTTTATCGGTTAATAATTTGTATCACATCTCGTGAAATTTTGCTACTTACTTTCCAAGCATTCGTTGGCGCATTGACCGTGAAGTAAATCTATCCGTGTTTGTCGAAATAGTAGTTTTATTAATTTCCCTTTCTCTTCGACGATTCGAAAAATTACGGTACTTTCAAGCTGACAACCTGCTTTGCATTTCCGAATTTGTTTAAATAACGTGTTGCATAATCGATGCATTGTATAATGTCGATTATGTATTATCAGAAGCACAGCCGGATGAAAATAACGCGACATTGACCCAGTAAACTCACGTGTTATGAGTATACATGTGATAAGAATCTCTTTCCTCATACTTTTAATTATAATCTCCTAGATCTACACCACAAATTAATGTCAGCAACTGACATTAACGCGATAGCGCGAGACTACTGTGTAGAATCATTATTATTTCTTCAGTTTTCCACTGCTACGTAAGTAGCTAGTTAATTTTATCAACGTATTTTTTTTAATTAATAAAAATATTTTTTGTCATCGACGACATAATAAAAACTATATATACATTTTTGACAGAATATCTTAAAATTACTGTGTGATATGTAATTTTCACTACAAATTTTGAATCGATTTTTTCTTCAATAAAAATCGGATATAAAATAGAAGCTGTAACTGACAAAAAAAAAAAAAATTTTTTTTGATGATGTCGGAATATCTGGTTTAACTATCTCGACAGGTTTAGTAAATACGCTCGTCGAATGTCATACACATTTATGACGCTTGACGCGACTCTGATATGCGTAATTCTTTTTACAGTTATGCGCTTGCGGAATTTTGGGTGCGGGCCTTTGGCTGCGGTTGGCTTATTCCGGATACGCGACCTTGGTGCCGCAATATAGCTTCGCATCGGCGGACTCGTTACTGCTCGGCGCGGGATGCGTCACATTCGTCATCGCCTTCTTCGGATGCTGTGGCGCGTGGTTTCAGTCTAGATGCATGCTGATCACGGTTAGTACAACGTGATCCATTGTAAAACGCGTGCCTCTTGCAAAAAGTACGTAAATTATAGTGTACTAGGTACACGGTACACGCCCAACATACGAGACTAGTAAGCTGATCTTGAATATCTCTCTTGTCAATAGAGAGATCCAAATTTTTACTGTCTTGAATAATTTCAAACAAGACTGTAATGTACTACATTTTTGGTAAATCACTATTTTTTAATTTTATAAATTACTTTTTTTTTTTTTTTTTTATTTAAATGACACATTATTAGGCTTTTCGTATTTTCAGGATAAAAAAAATTCTACAGAAATATTCTTTTTGCTACAAGTCGTGCATGTTAAACTTGCCGCGTAGTATACAACGGATCGATAATTTGTTTATGTATACAAGGCCGTGGGTGTGTAATGAGTGCACAGCAACCTTATTACATAGAATATGAACTGCATGTGCGCGTGAAATGTATATGAAGTACAATATTTTGAGCATAGATGTAATCAAAGTTAGTATCCATAAAGCAAAAATCGTGTTGTAAGAAATAATTTTTTTTGATATCTCTACTTTTTTTATTCTCTGGAATTCAGAAAATAAGAAGTGAGTTTACATGCATATTTTGTAATTTTCAGTATTTTAGTCTGGTGATATTTATGTTCCTCGCTGAGTTCATGCTGGGAACTTTGGCGTTCGTGTTCAGGGAATATGTCGCGAGAAGCCTGAAGGAGGAATTACTCTACGGTATTGAGAAGCATTACAATGTCACCAGGGAACCAGGAACTCTCTCCAGCATGTGGGATCACATACATACGGAGGTTGGCGTGTTCAATTAAAGTATTATTCATAAAACTAGTAGTGGTAATAGTATTTTATTATATTGTTTATGTTGCGGATTTTTCAATTTAATGTAAAAAAAAAAACTTTGCACATATCGCGCGGTTGAAACATTAATTACGGAACATTAGAGATAAATATAATATGTAAATGTTTTTAGTTTCATTGTTGCGGCGTACGCGACTACACGGATTGGTTCCAAATCGAGGCCTGGCCCGAGGAGGACCGGGTGCCGGATACCTGCTGCATACAACGGGAACGGTACTGCGGTCGTCTAGATCCGGAAGGTCGCAATAAGGAGGGATGGTACAAGGAGGGATGCGCGACCGCCATACAAATGTGGTTAGTCACCAGACTCCACGTGGTGGGTACGGTGGGCCTCGTCGTTGCCTTTCTTCAGCTGTTCGGTCAGGTGGCCAGCATGATCCTCTTCTGCACGGTCAGACACAAGAGATCCTCTCACACGTACAAGAGTTACGATACTACCAATACCTAGAATTTCCGATCGATCTTGGACGAGACCACCGTCTAAGATCGATATAATACCTTCCTCGCGAGTGTCTGATACCCGTTCCACGCAGCGGGAACGAATTTTTTCAGAATCGTCGGTATTGGTCCTCCTCTGACGATTTTCACGGAAGATCTTGCCTTTCGATCGCACCGAATTCGCAGATATTTGTAAAAATAACAGACAACGAGTTAAACGAAGATTTGTTTAAGAAAACTCACGTCAGACGAAAAGCATAAAACGAGATTACATTATATTGATGATTATTGAGAACATTACTCTATAAATATATTTTACATATGAGGCGTTTTAAGCAAATGAAGACACGTTGAGGTTTTAGCTGACCAAAAAGTTTCCGCTGTGTACCAAAAAATATGATAAGTATTTAATTGATGGTTTTCCTTCCTTTAGTCTGAATGCTGATAATGTTTTTTGCAATCTCCGGTGATTAATATCGAGACTTCTCGCTGTCAGATTTTATGTCGATTGATAATTATTTATATTCTTAAGCAACAGTATCATCCGTGGATCCTTTTTAACCAATATTTATAGATAGTAGTGTAAGTAGTATCTGGCAGCAGAAAATTAATTTGTATGTGAGAATAATTTATGTAATGATGTGAGAGAGAAAGAGAAAGAGAAAGAGAGAGTATGAGAGAGTGAGTGAGAGAAAGAGAAAAAAGAGAGAGAATCGAGATTATGATCGATCATTAAATTGAATTTTTCCTATGTAATAAATCTATCCTGCTTTAATAGTATTGAAGATGACTCTAATGCTCGGTTTTTTCACACCTCCCAATAGCTATCTTCCAGATAAAGATATCCGATAACTAAAAATCCGTTTTCTTCACTGAAACCTCTGGTTACGTATCTAACGGATAGCTATTCTTCATAAGATATCGGCTACTTCGGGTTCAGGATAACTTTATCTGCCAGATACAGACTTTACAGAGGTGAAGAAAACCGATTTTGCGAGATATCTGCTGGATAAAGTTATCGAGAACTTATCTAGAAGTGAAGAAACCGGGCATAATTGATATATATTCAGTATTCATTCACGAGAAGTAATCACTCTTTACTTTACTATAACTAATTGTACGCCGCATCGATTCTCGACATCAATAATTGGGAACAATTAGATAGATAATAGATAGATAGTGCATGATTATGTGATTTAGTCTCTCGGATATCCAATTGAGATTATAGATTATCAAAGTATCTTCAATGTCATAAGCATGAACTTATGTTATAAGGGATTTTATATATCTAATATATATTAATTAAAGTAAAACCTCTCTCATATGTGTTATAGCTGATATCACCGAAGCAAACGATTGAGTATAAAAATATATTCATGATTTAAAATTTATTAATAATTTAAAGTGATGTTGACAATTATACAATAAAGAATCGAAATGACAAGACGGTAATGCATTACAAGTGTATTAAATATAAATTATTATTAGTAATAAATAATATATTTATATGTTAACATTGATCATAAATTTTTAATATATTTTAAATATTTTAATACAATGGCAAAAACCTCGAAGTTTTACATTTTTTAAAATTTTATCTACCGATACTTGAAAGATTTTTTTCAATGCTATATATTAGCTTACAAGAGAATATTAAATTAGATAAATTAGAACATCATTTTAATTATTCGAATCATAATCCGGAATATTCGCACAAAGTATACATAAATAAACACAAGATATTTATTTCAGTTACGTTGCATAAGATTAAATTTTAATGTATTAAAATTCGTGAAAAGAAACAAGTCAAATAGATATAGCCATAAATAAATAACGCTATTTATCGGTTGCGTGCTAATGCTTAGTATAAATCGCATCATATCATGGTTTATGGCACCAAGTACGCACAAAGTTGTTGATAAAGTATTGCAAATAGTTGCTAATATTGATATAAGCATCAAAGATATATATTTGATGGACTCTATTAAAATTATTTTGTTCATTATATCTAGAATTAATATTTGTTTTTGCATTTTCTTCGATAACTTTAATTATAGAATTGAGAGAAGGTTCTATGCGGTTTATAAAAAATACCGTTATGTATCGACAAAAATATAAAATATAATATAAAAAATAAAGAAAAAAACTTTAGTTAGACAATATCCTTGAATATATAATCAGAAAATGATATACGTAGATAATATATATGCGAAATAGTTTGAAGTCGATGAGTCAGAATTTAAATGGCATCTCGTAAATGGCATAAAATATTTCTATTTGCGTAAAACTATAAAAAAATGTGAAGATATATGTATATGTGCCCGTCTTACAACAGCGCAAATTCACTTTATATCATAGATTTTGCATAAAGCTTTTATACATAATGTGTTAAAATTAAAAATCCTCTTAATAAATAGATTATATAAATATTGCCATTTTTGAAAATTAATCAAAACAAAATATTTTTAATAAAGATAGGAATATTAGTCTGGAAGACTATTTATTTCATTTTGCTACTCATTTAATCGGCAGGATAACAGTATCATTTTCCATCATTAAATACAATATCAAAAGCGACCATAATAATTTAAAAAAATGGCATTATATGTAATCTGAGATGCACGTACTTTATTAGTATTCCTCCTTATTCTTCTCTCGAGCACGTGCTAAGATAAAACAGAATTTTACAAATAGACTGCATCTAGTACTACAATCAAACAATGATGCGGAGCTGAGTTTGTTCTATTGTAGAAAAGATTGTTATACTTGCACATATTATACATATTTATGAACAAGTATTCGGCTGCGAGAAACAACAAAGTAGTAAAAGAGGTAGATCGCATTATATTTCTTTTATGTAGTCGAGTATTATTTTTTTGCCTATTAATAGTGGACGACTAATTATTCCTATGCTCACGACAACCTGTATATCACGTGTCTTCGTATAATATAATAACGCGTAGAAAAACGCAATTTCGTACGACCTCGGTACACATGTGAACCTTAACATATAGACGATGAGTCAAGTAATATCGACAGTGTTATCAGGATTATTAATAATTATGCATATATTATATAAGTTGTGACGACATCTCATAATTTTCTATTGTACATAGCTAATTAATGAACAAATTCTTAAGTATATAATAAAAATCAAGCGCGACTTGCAATTTGTATTAGTAATTATTAGTCTTATTAGTTATCCGTTTTATACAAGTTGCAATTCAATTATTTACTAGCAATTTGTGGGAATACAAAATAATTTTGTATTAAAATTGTTAATAATTGTTTAACACATACATGATTTATTTACTTCAACTGTAGAATGATTTTATTAGCATACATAAGCTAGCATTTTTATATAAATTATTTAGCATGATTAGAAAGAAATATATCCTCAAATTAAAATTACAATAATATATCTTTTTTATAGATGAACATTTAATGATAATATATTAACAATGTTGACAATAGATAAAGATAAAAAAGTCTATCCTGCAATACAATTATGCTTTATTCATTAGATTTAAAACAAAATTTAATAAATGTTCGGATTAACTTACACCTCACGGATCGTTTTCATTTTTACATATATTGTAAAGAGTACATTCCTAAGTAATACACGCTTTGAATTTTATGGCGTTCTCTTTTGGTTCCAGAGATATGCGATTTTAAATATCATAATTTTCGTACTTACTTGTATCATATTCCTTTGTTATATTTTATTTGCGTGTTTATATTTTTAAATCAGAAATAAGTTTGGGTTAGATTATATCTTCCGGAAGTGAAGCCCCCCCCCCCCCCCCCCCTAGTGGGAATGGAACTCATTGCGTCCACGCATACACTTTCCTATCCACACAACAATTGTGGGGTGGATTTCGCTTCGCGTTGTAAAGTATATGCGTGGATACAGTGGGTTTTGCCCCCCCCCGAATTATAAGATTACATATGTATATTGCTGTAGAATATTTATAATTCTTCTTTATAGTTTATAATTCTTAATTCTATAAAATATTTATTTATAATTTGCACAGCTGTTTTCCTTTCTACTCTTCTTATCCAAAGATCGGACTGTCCGCGAAAAATAATGTTTTACTAATATTGCACATCTACAAATTTAAAAAATATCGTATGTATACATATATATAAAAAGATAATATTAGTACTAAACAATTTATATGTAATACTTATTTTATTAATATAAAATCTTAATTTTGAATTTAGTAATTAAGATATTCATTGATAAATTATGAAATAATCATGAAATTATAAAATAAAAAATGATTTGCGATCAGCTTAGAAAAAATAAATTTCGTATTCCTCAAAGAACAAAAGTTATCGAATTATCGTAGATTATCTTATATAGAAACTGATTATAGAACAAGATCTTCCGCGTCTTGCGAAACATTTTATGCTTTTTTATAATATTTCTTGTATTTTGGTAAGTACTAGTTACACTTATATAATTAATTACACTTACCAGATGTTTAATCCAATATTTGTAAGGCAATAAATCAGTATCATTTAAGATCCTTTGCATATTGTCCTCATCGATGCATATTGTCTTCAAAATTTCAACGAATATTATATACACTAGCAGACCTAAATAAGTTTAATAGCAAGTTGAGTATTTTACTTAGCATACCTCCCTCCTTTCTATATATGCAAAATTTAGATAGTATTGTAGATAAAATATTAAGTAACTTAGATAGCAGAGATTAAGTGGTCCAAAACAAAGTAAAAAAAAGAACTTTACAATTACGATATAAAATCTAATAAATTTTTTATTAACAAGATCAGATGAACCTGGTTTCGGTAATTCTGGAATATTGTCGTTCATATCACTCGTGTCAGGAGATGTCATGTTTCTCGAATGTCCTAATTCTTTTCCCAACGGCTAAAGAAAAAAAAGCTTATTAATTGTTTTTAAGTTTACTAATTTTAGTTAACCATTTTTCATATAAAATAATTATAAATTGAGATTGTTAAATGGGAATATTGAATAAGTAGGTCTCGTCTATCAATCATATTTATAAATTCAAATGTCTAGGATTTTATATTAACCTAGTACCACATTTTTTAATTTTGCAATTAGAATTTGTTAAATTAATCTCCAATAAATCTTATAAATATTATTTAGAAGAAATGCATTTTCAACATTGAATTATTACTATTATTATCAGAAAATTCGTTTCTTCATAATTCTCGTTCAGAACTTTTTACTTACTTGTAAATTATATAAACCGTTGAGAACTCTCAAAGAAGTTGACACAATGTTAGCATTGCTCTGGTAATATAGCGATAAAAATTATTTATAGTAGAAAAAAATATTTAAATTATTATATATAATGCAGAAAAATGTACAGGATATATATACTCGAGATATAGGCGAGTTTACTCTTCCGAAGACGCTTCCGACGAAGAACAACAATATAAATACATGTAACCGCATCGTCATAATATCTTAAAGAGAAAATGCAACACAATTTAAAAATACTATATTTTTTGGAAATAGTATCTTTGTTTTGCGAATAAAGCTAAAACTCGTGGAAAAAGTATTCTGGCAAACTGACGTTCGTTTATCCGGAATTTCCTTATAAGAAAAAATTATATCTTATCGTTTGTTCGAAAATTATGCTAAAGTATAGTCATCATTATTAGGTGCTGTTGTTAATAGAAGCCAATTTTGATATCAGTACATCCATATGTGTGCACGTGTACACGTTATCACAATACTTTGCACTTTTTTTATGTATTTTCAAAACAAAAAGTTTTCATATAGTTACATGACAACATTTTATTTAATCTATGTACATTTTTCGTAATTAATTACATATTTATGTACATTTATATTTATTATTCGAGTCCAATGAGCCTTTTGCCTAATTGATCCAATATTTGGGTTGCTGCTCGAGAAGTTTGTTTGGCGGCATTATAAGGGATCTGGAAATACGCAATTTAATTGTTCTACAATTGAAATAAACAAAAGAAAGTTCAATTTAAAAAAATGTTTGTTTATATTTGTTGCGTTGACAATACATCAATTGCTTTGCAAGATACTTACATTTATTATGGCGCTCAAAGTATTAGCGAGATTTTCGAAACCTTTAACAAACACTCTCCCGAATCCAATAAATGTATCTCCCGTATTACCATATTTTTCTTCCTCCTTAATTCCGTCAACGATTGGGGTAGGCGTCACAATATTATTCAATGCTTGTCTAATATTGTCAGGCTTTCGTCTTTCTAAAATTGCCTGCTCAGTCTCGTTTTCTAAACGAACTGATTCTCTCGTCATCGGATGGAACAAAACTATCGGCGTTGTACTTTGCACCGACCTGCGGCTCTGATTAGGTTTCTCAACCATAATAACTACTGGTTCAACATTATTCTGAGTTTCGCTAGTTAATTGCTATAAAAGAAGAAGGTAATATATATGCCGTAATTTTTTTATTGCAAATTACGAACACATTGTTATTTGATAATAGTAAAAATAAGTAGCGAAAATGAAAAGAAAATGCAAAGGGACAACAGTATGTTAAATATTTGCAACATTAATTGGTTAGCACATGAGAATGACCTTCTCACACTATCCTATTTACAATAGGATTTCAACTATGAATTTTTGTCCATCTTTATAAATCATTCAGCATTACCGATCAAAGAAAATATATTTGATTAATGCTAATTGTATGTGTAATAGTATGTCGTTTACTGTATACTGGTAAAAAGATTACATAATGCCGTACGCATATAGTCATGAGACATAAAATGTCATTAGAAAAATTCGATAGATATAATAATTACCTCCACTCGATCAATAATGATGTTTCTGGCCAATATTATCGAATTGATAAATCTTCCTGTGCCAATTCTAATCGTATCGGCGACACGTCCTAACAATTCCTACAAAACAGTAATTTTGACTTCGCCTGCCGGTCATATTGGCGAATTTCGAGGATCCAATTAGAATTTTGTACAGAGCAATTGAGGAATCTTTTACATAGATTTTTCGATTAATTTAGATTTATTTGTTTTATTGCTTTAAATGTCGATAAAAAAAATATGACGCGTGCCGTCTTTTTACGACATTTGTTTTTTAAAGATTGCATTTTCATATATTTTCGCAAAACGAGTATTACAAGTGCAAAATTTTACCTTTGCTTCTTCCAATCTTGAAGGTAAGATGCTTTCTGCATTATTTTGCATGTCGTTGAGGATAAATTTTGTCGGTTCATCCGCAGGATGAGCACTCAGTGAGTCTAACCAGCAGATAAATGATAGAATTATTACAATTCGCAACATATTCTTTTTTAATATAAAAGTTTCTATAAAATTAATTTTAAAGAGGCAAAGAAGAGTTTTAAATACACACACACACGCGCTTCAAAGAGATTTGCACTTATAAAGATGTTAATCGGAATGATTAGCATAAAAAGTAATTTTTTGGCAAATTTATTTTGACACTTAAATAATTATTAAGTACAAAGTTTTAAGAACATGGCACGTATCTATAGAAGTTTGTCGCTATTGAAGAGCGAAAAACCGACTAACCGGTTTCGCTCATGATGACGAACTTACTTACCAGCTTACGACACTATATTACTTTCTCTTTCGGTATACTTCTTCATATTGGAAATTGGAAAGCGCACACACATCTAGCAATTTAAATTAAAATTACCATAAAATCTTTGACGTTATAAATATTAAATAAATGAAAATATATTCTCGGATATAAAAGAATAGATGTGTAAATTAATAAATAACTTATTTCATTACGCGATTATTAAGGGATTAATTATTATATTGTTAGTAATTACACATAGTTATTATTAAAATAATAAAAGTGATCAGCAAAATATTACCTCAGAATTTAAAAACTGGCCTCATATGAGAGATGTTGCAATCTTATCTGGCAAGAAAACTTTCTATTGCAAAATATAATATAGTATAATATAAATATAAAGATTATCTTCTTTTAGCTGCAAAAACAAAAAAAATTTAATGTAAATTTATTGTAAAATTAAATGTGCTTTTAAGTTGTGGACTTCTATATTGCAAAACGTGCATGATATTATTTATACAAGCGAGCATGTCGCTTTTATTATTACATCGTGTGACTAGTTCACGAACATGTAAAAAACGATAATATTCTGATAAGAAATAAAAAATGACGTCAAAACTGTAAATAAATGTTTAAGTTCCAATATTTTACTAATGTTGCTGCCGCGCATTTTCCATTATTCGAAATTAAAAGCTGTAGAAACTGAGTCATTATACGAAAACGAAATATCCTAATACACTAATTTCAATTTTTAAAAAATTGTCTATGATTAAATTATGCAATTCCATAGATTAAATGACATGTTATATTTATATGCATTAATATATTTTTGTATATTGGCAACATATTTCTTTTTCTAACTTTAGAATTCATTAAATAATACATGGCCTAAGAAAATGAATGTGATGCGCATGTAATGGACGCTTTGTAATATTCTAGTAATTATAAATAGTAGCGTAGCTGGGTTTTGAGGTAATGCAGCTAAAGTCGCAACTTATTTAACTAATTCCTATTAATATCAGTGAAATTTTACCGCTATTTGCATACCGTAACCATTATGATAAAACAGTGCCTCAAATATTGCGGTAGCATTTTACGTTTAAACATGATTATACGAGTTAATGCCTATTGGCAAGTATAATGACGTTGAATAAAGTTCTGACAGAAAAATGCACTTTTTCATACTCTTAGAAATTATTTCAAGGTTCGCTTGTAAGTATATATATA
>NW_021850434.1:519755-578601 GCF_003651465.1 Formica exsecta
TATATATATATATATATAGTCATACACAGTCATTTTTCGATATTTAATATATTATATTTTTCGTAATCTTTATTTTTCTTGTCATTTTCTTCTTTTTTGCTTTTAAATCTTCCGTTCGCGTCAACATGCTTATGATTTACAATATTCCTTATTCCTTGTTCGTTGTTTTACTACTTCTATCTCTCTTTGCATTTCTGCCGGTTTTTATATTATTATCGTCTGTTTTATTATCGTTTATACCAATCGCATTTTATCTCTTTTAATTGCTTAAATATCTCATGTAAATATAATAATGTGGTTGTATGTGGTTAATAGCGAACGTTTTATAACGATCATATTTGTGGTTTTATGCGATCTATACTAATTGTAAGAATAAGTAAGAGGCAACAAGTAAATATTCATCCTTGATGAAATATCCTTGAAACTTGTATCGCGTATACGAATAAAAGTAGCATGTAAGTCGTAAAATAATAGAATTAAATTCAGTAGAATATAAATAATTCGTGACAGACACAAGAATATCTTTTCTCGTATGAAAGTTTATTAATGTACCTTCTTAAAATGACTCGCAGGTTGAGACAAAGAAATAGTATCGCATGTGAAATCACTGGAATTACAATCTAATCACGTGCAGGGAACCGCAAGGTGGATATCACGTGTGTGCCTGGCATTCGTAAGTAAGACGGAATAAACATTCGCCGAAAGGGGGGGGGGGGGCTGAGTATGTAACAAACGAAAACGCTAAATGTATTCGAAGATTCGGAGGACCTTGAGAGAAACGTGGCTCACGATCTTCGCTCGTGAATATTTTATATCGCGCGACTATAGTATGCTCGAATTTAAAAGTTATATAATAATACATGGGAAGTTTCAGCCGACGTTGTTCAGCAATTGATTAACAGCGGACAACGTAGAAATTGGAATCTGAAGAGAAAGTAGTAGCTCATTAGAAACTCCGTGAATTCTTATGCATGATGTAACGCTTACGAGATGATTATACCAGGCATCAACGTACGTTGAAGATGTCATCGAACAAGGATCCGCTTGTATAAACTTTGCCTACGGCAACTGTACCACCGTCTCCCACAGAGTTGGCATAGAGTCCACCGACAATGTCTGAAGGTGAGCTTTGAGAATCAACTGTCACCGTTGGAGCAGTATAGACCACTTTCCTAGGAACGGTCCAGAACCTCTTCCTAAAGTACCAGCGCGGATATACGGGCTTCGAAACAACTACAGTCGGATTCTTGTCTGGCAAAGGAAAGAATTGTTTCATGAAATACCATTCAAGTATGTACATTAATAAAACTATCAGCACGATTGCTCACCGACTGTCGTAATCGTATTAACTGCAACTGTCTCTTGTACAGGTACTACAGGTACTACGGGTGCCACGGGTACCACAGGTGCGGAAGCCACAATGCTCTTTTCGACGGATTTTACGACTGGTGCCGTTCCAACCAGATTAACCGATCCGACCAGTCCAAGTTCCGCTGCAGGAGCCACGGCAGCGAGTTTTACTGCTCTTCGTACCTATGGCATACGAGAAAAGAAAGATCTTTCTTATAATTTGTCAATTATTTCACAATCGCGTTGCTCGAAAATTCCTTTGCTTTTATCACCTCTTTGTTTTGCGACTCGGCCTTCCCATCTGCAGGCGCGTCAGCTGGCAGCGCGGCAGCTTCAAGTGCCACCACCTTCTGCATTCGATAGATTGCATTTTAAAGACTGCATTGATAGATTTCATTTTAAAGACGATATATCCCACACACAAATATATTTGTGCAAAGATGATTGTTAGAGAGGAGTTAGAAAGAATCCCATAATTTGCGAATACGAATCTAAATGCGCTTATATAACTTTTTAAGATACTAATTACGAAACTATGATTATTATAAGGAGGTGTGTTAGAGAGAGAATTGTGTCAATGAACATCCTCGCGTTTCTCATGTAGTAATACGATATCTCGTTTAGATATCGTATTCGAAACCTAGAAAACCATAATTTGATGTATATCTTTCGCTTATAAAAACTAGACCAATGCAAAAACTACGTTTCGAACAAAACCTCTTTCTCCTTTTGCGCGTCTTTCTCCTTCTGTGCTCTCGAACGTATGATCTGTATGTTCGTGCGGCCCTTCGTCAGTTTCGTCACGCTCGCAGCTGCATCCGCTGTTGCATTAGCGTCTCTCGTCGTCGCGCCGGATGCACCCGAATTCGCGTTAGATCCGTCACTGCCGGCTGCGGCTCCGTCGATTCCTGCTCCGCCAAGACCTCCGCCAAGATACACGCCGGTTCCTGGACCGCCCGGCGTCGCGCCTGCATATAGACCACCGGCAATCGGGTTGGACGATCGTCCGTCTAATCTTCCACCGAGACCGGCTGCCGCTTCGGGTCTCCCACGACCGAGTCCAGCACGAGCGTATAGACCGCCGCCTGAAAATATATCTCGCTTTATTTTATTGTTTCTTCAATATTTATGTCTTCGATGAAGATTTGATTGTGTTTATATCAGATGCATACAAAAGTTCTCTCGTTAAATATCTTTTTAAATATGTATTAGATATTTTATCTTTAACTTTATTTGTAACAAATATGGAGAATGCATCTTTCATTCTCCTTCTTTAGAATTAATATAATATTTTTTTTTACTTTCGCGAATACTAACCGAGATTGCCGTCTTCTCCGTTTAATTGACCACCTAATCCCGCACCCGCGTGCGCACCCCACGGGGTACCCGCGCTCGCATGAAGTCCACCTCCTGTTCCTCGTAGAAGACCGCCGAGTCCAGCTTCAGCATGATATCCTCCAAAGTTCACCCGGATTCCTCCGTTAGTAAATTGAAGAAATGGAAGCTATGCAATGACAATTGAATCTCTTATCAGAATCTACTTAACAGAACCAGGGTTGGGTAGTAACTAGCTAAACAGTTAAAAGTTACGGTTAATAAGATATCCATAGTTAAATATGGGGTGTATTGCAGAAGTTAGCTGTGATTTAAGTCATTGACGATTTACCAAATAGCTTTCAATTATTACTTAAACTTAAGAGTTTTTCAGGTCGCTGAATATGAATCCAATGTCAAAATTGTCAAATTCGAAATGGTGGATTAGATTGCAATCTAAACATTTTTTAAGGTTTGGCATCCGCCATATGAAGTCCAGAAGTTTGAATTTGACAATTTTGGCATTGAATTTATTATTGAATTTATTATTCAGCGATCTAAAAAGCTCTTAAGTTTAAATAAATATAATTGAAAGGTATCTGGTAAATCGTCAATGATCTAAGTCACAACTAACTTCTGCAATACACCCCATATTTAACCATGGATATCTTATTAACCGTAACCGACACCAAAAATTCCTTTTGAGGGTTGAAGTCCTAACAACATACTTTATTTTGATTGTAATAAAACTTCTCCAGCACGTCATATATTGTAGCTATATTATGACAAAGTTCGTGAAAATAGCCCTTTTTTGCAATTTTAATTGCGAATTTCTCAAAATTCTGACGTGATGGAGCAATTTCACAACCGAATTCGTGTTCAGCGTCCAAAAACCTATAAGAAACGAATAGTCCGGTTCCGGTGTTCGGAAAAAAATCAGTTTTTGTTGAACAGTGTAATTTTTTAACTTAACTTTAACTAAGTTTATTTTTGTTTAAGTAATTTTTAACGTAAACTTAGTTAATTTTTGGCCCATTAAACTTAACTTAGCTAAAAAAAGAATTAACTTATCCAACCCTGGTCAGAACTGAGAATATTTGTCGTGCGTTAGAGTGAAAGGGATTATTTTATAATCTTACATAGAGATCTCTTGCACAGTTTGTACGAGTTTCTCTCATAATGTTATCTGTATATCTTTGCACACATTCCATATTTAGATTGCAGATGACAAATTATAATTACGTTTCCCGTCTCTTCTCTACCGCAAGATATAAAAACCGATTCTTTTCAGAAATATGCACGCAAGTGTTTCATTCGTTACTGACATTCCGGCTAAAGTCGAAACTAGTTACCGTGACGTTGCACAAAGCAATATCTTTTCTCGAATATTTTCACGCTAGATATTGAGTAAATAGATCTAAGAAAGACGATAGGCGCACAAATATTAATACTACTTTACGAAATTATCTACGTTGAAGTTTGTATAACAATATTAACTTAAAAAAAGTAAGTATATTATACTTCTTTTTAATGCCATAAAAATATTATTTCAAGATAGGCGAGATATATTAAAAATATGACTACATAAAAAATACGCGACAATTATTTTGGCTATTTAAAAAAAAAGCGTTGAAACTTAGCGATAAGCGTTATTATTAAACTTGAAATTCTTGTGTCTTTTATTTTTATTGCTACGTAGTTCATGAAGTGTTACGAACAGCGTTAACTATTAAGTTTCATGGTCTTCAAGTTATCACAGTTTTTGCCATTCACATGTATAAGAACGTAATTCTCTTGTTTATAACAGATGTTTCTTAACAGCCGTTTTAATTTTCATACCGCATATTTTTGCTCTGATAATTAATCGTGATTGTCATAAATTGGAAATAATATATATGTTTTAGTTTTTATAATTGACAATTAATTAAACGGTAACAATAAATAATGATTCAGCTTTTTATGCAACCTTCTAAAACTTCCGTAATCCTTTCTCTTACAATCCGAGTGTCTGATTATCTAACTTAGCTTAAATGTAACTTTTTTCATAGTATTTTTCCTGTCACAATCAAAATAATTGATCGACTTATTGTTTTTTTTAGATCACACAAGGTTTCTGTTTCATTTCTTGTTAACTTAATTATCATTCATGATGACGTTAAAGCTACACTCGATTCGCAGAATACGATCATTCTCGTTATTACTGGGAATAAAAAAAATGTTTGAATTATAATGAAATGTATTATACCTGCGTGCGTGTCTAGAAATTTGACATAAATAATATTGCAAAAATTATTACCGCTTTTATTACATTATATGTATATACCGGAGACATATAAAATGTTAAGAGTCAATTTAAGCGTTGAATCGTTTTTTGTAATGTTCGATGTATTTGATTTTGTCATCATCTTCCAGCATATTTCGCGTAATTGTTCGGTTTGAATGCAATAAGCAACAGATTCAGTGAGAAGCAACATCTTATTTCATCATCTACAACTATAAATGCGCATATAATGATACCTTTCTCGCTCCATCATAGACATAATTGTAACATCTTGACAAAATTCAATTTTTTACATAGTTTCGTATTTAATTATAAAAGCCAAAATGTATTTGGTTATATAAAAATTTGTATCTTTACATAACTGACAGTATAAATTTTGTTTCTTTATTTCTCATTATATAAATATATGCACTCACGTTTCTCTTTCATGAGATAAGAAAATCTATAAAATAAACTTTATATAATTAATGATGAGAATAACGAATTAAAACAAGGCAAACATTTCCTACTCACTGGTCCAGGTGATTCTGTAGCTGCCGTAATCTCGCCCTGCGGCATTCCGTTAGCCAGAGCTAAGAAAGCGATAAGCAAGCAGTTAGCTACCTTGTCGAACGACATCTTTGCGTTCACTGGAGGAAGGATCGAGGCTAGTAGGCAGGTAGGCAGTCATTTCTCGGCCTGACCGGAGGGCATCTCTTACTCACCTGCTGCTGGAAGGGGTAAACTCAACGAGATCCGTATCGTTTATCTGGCAAACTGCGATTCTGTAGAACTACGAATAATACAAAGTCCAACTAATTTATTCCTTGAACGTTTAAGATGATTAATATTTTAATGAGCTTTTTTGTGCAAGTTGATATGATTAACCGTGTAATTTGAAGAAAAATAATCGTATATTTAGAATATACACTACTTAACTCTTTGAGACAAAACATAATTAAACGCTGGAAAAATTTCATTTTTTCATAATTTTTATATCGAAATAAAGTTAAAAATCTCTGTTCGTCATTATTAGTAATTATTATCCAAGTATGTTTAATTTAGAAATATAATTTATTAATAAACTTTATATACATATATATGTTCTTTCTCTTTTATCGTTTGTTTTTATCGCAGACTTCTATATATTATATAAAAAAAAAATGTAACTTTGTTTGGTTGCACATACATAATGCCGGAAATTGAAACTGCTTGTAATGCAGAATTGAATATTCTAATTCGTTCAATCGTGCTAAAATGCAATGCTAAAATTACATTCGACAGTCTTCACATAATAATAAAAAATAAATACATTCCGATTGGGTGCCTCTAATGAATATTAATAGAGTATTGATAGTAAAATTAAATATTATACAAAAATTTAATAGATTCAATGGTTTCTTTGGGATGTTTGATTGGAAAAATCACTTGCATTGTAATTAAATTTATTTAAAAGTTTGTTTAAAATCATATCAAATATTTAGATCACGCACAATTCACGCTAATCAAGAAAATATTTTGTTACATTAAAATTTTTCTTCTCTGTTGTATTTTTGATAACAATATATGTTAATTTTATAATTGCGGAAAATTGTACCTTTCGAATAAGCTGCAAACGTGACAATTCCGCGACTTGCGAAAGACTGACAAGACTATCAAGTAGGATTATATAAAGTGACGCTACAACGTCATGAGTGAGGTCAATCTATTGCTATCTCATTTGATTACTTGTGTTGTTTGTTTGAATATGGCAGCAATCTAAATACTCTTCATCGTTTTCATTAATAATTTTGATTATAACACACGATTCTCTTGTACATTAAATCTTTAAAAGATAAGACTGCAATAAAATAAATTATATTCAATTTTATAACGCGTCTTTGTTGTGCGTTTCGTTTAATTTCATACATTTGTTTCTCACATCTATTATGATAATTAATATATAACTGAACAATCCGCTGCCCTATTATAAATTTAAATTTTATATACGATATATACATATGTATATATTTCAAATATGAAATAAACCTAAAAGATATTGCAATGTCTAGTAAGCATAAACACACGTGACACATGGGTTTTACATTACAACGCAGAAATGAAGCGAGTGTTCGGCGAAGGTCAAGGTATGACTTCACTTGTTGACAATTTATATATTCCTCATGAAATTTTATGCTTATATCAATTAAGTTCTCTAATAGAACATTCTTTCTTCGCGATAAATAAGTAGAATTGAAAATGTGGCATTATTGTATATACGCTAAAAGCATATCTTTGTACATTATACTATCTAAATATATTTGTTTTTATCTCAAAGACTCGAAAACAAATACCCGCGGTTGGTTGATTATCGAAAACAGCGTTTTGCATATCTTTTTTACGTTTATGATGAGTACATTCATTTTAAGTAGCGTTCGATTATTAAATAAAATAAGCTTATATATCTGACGTCATATATAAATCTTCAGTACTTCGAACTATTAAGAAACATTAAATCATCCAATGTATAATTCATCCTAATTATGAATCAATTGCTGTTTTTTTATAAATCTGCTTTTACCAATAGAAATAGAATTAAGTATTAGCTAGAGCCTCGGAGTAATTCAAGAGTCGTCGATGAAATACATTTTTACATGAAATTATAGCAAATTCTACATTTTCATCGATATAACAAAACATGAAGTCAAAAGTAAAAAATAAATATTTGTAAATATATAATGTATTGTACATACGGATTGTAAGTTTAATATATTTTTAATTTAGAAAAGTATTTATTTGTGCAATGTTACATAGATTATTTTATTATTATTATTATAAATATTATACGTTGGTTTAATAGATTTAATGAAATTGTATATTTCTAAGAGGAAATTTGTACGATAAAAATAAACGCAAGATATAAGATCTGCAGAACGATGTAAGAATGATGGATGCTTATCAAAAATAAAGATTATATATATAATCTGCTTTTACCAATAGAAATAGAATTAAGTATTAGCTAGAGCCTCGGAGTAATTCAAGAGTCGTCGATGAAATACATTTTTACATGAAATTATAGCAAATTCTACATTTTCATCGATATAACAAAACATGAAGTCAAAAGTAAAAAATAAATATTTGTAAATATATAATGTATTGTACATACGGATTGTAAGTTTAATATATTTTTAATTTAGAAAAGTATTTATTTGTGCAATGTTACATAGATTATTTTATTATTATTATTATAAATATTATATGTTGGTTTAATAGATTTAATGAAATTGAATATTTCTAAAAATAAAGATTATATATAACATTATTCCGTATATACATTATTATCGCACAAATGCTACTTTTCCGTTTCTCGGTGCAATTTTATTTTGTATTGGCGAATCGTCGTTGTATTCACGTATCGGCTTATTTCTAATCTTCGTGATTTTATTCTGGGAGTTTACATCAACGTTCGGATATTTGGGTATCTTCTGCCTCTCTTCTTTCGGAGCAATCTTATTCTCGATTTTGATGGCAGTACTAGAAGGTCGAGTTCCATGGAAACTACCGAATCCAGCGGTTAATCCATGCCAAGAAAAAGATGTATCTTCATTAACATCCTTGTAAATATATAATGTATTGTACATACGGATTGTAAGTTTAATATATTTTTAATTTAGAAAAGTATTTATTTGTGCAATGTTACATAGATTATTTTATTATTATTATTATAAATATTATATGTTGGTTTAATAGATTTAATGAAATTGTATATTTCTAAGAGGAAATTTGTACGATAAAAATAAACGCAAGATATAAGATCTGCAGAACGATGTAAGAATGATGGATGCTTATCAAAAATAAAGATTATATATAACATTATTCCGTATATACATTATTATCGCACAAATGCTACTTTTCCGTTTCTCGGTGCAATTTTATTTTGTATTGGCGAATCGTCGTTGTATTCACGTATCGGCTTATTTCTAATCTTCGTGATTTTATTCTGGGAGTTTACATCAACGTTCGGATATTTGGGTATCTTCTGCCTCTCTTCTTTCGGAGCAATCTTATTCTCGATTTTGATGGCAGTACTAGAAGGTCGAGTTCCATGGAAACTACCGAATCCAGCGGTTAATCCATGCCAAGAAAAAGATGTATCTTCATTAACATCCTTGTGGACCTCGTACACGTGTTGCGGGCGGTTTCCCAAAAGTCCACCTTTCATCAGCGACAAACGGTAAAAATGATATATTTAGCATCTCATTTGCTTAAATATCTTATCGCAATAGCTTTGCTAATAATGTGCTTTTTTTTGCCGTTAGAGAAGAAAGAGTCAGCGAAAATAGTTACCGTGACTATCGTGAATTCCGTGGCCGTGCAAACCTCCATGGCCCCCATGAAGCCTGTGGGTGCCACCTAATCTAGAGTGATGCCCAAACAAAAGATCGCTCCACGCGTTTAATCCAAATGGATCCTTGTGATAATGCCTGACAACTCTTGTCAGTTGAGTTCGTTGGTCTTGAGTTTCCTGTTTTCGCTTCCTTTTTTGCTCCTTTATGGCCATCAACCGTTCTCTCCACTCTTGACGATTACGAATTCTCTCCGCATTTTGCTGCCTTTGCTCCGTTGTAGTTTTTACAAGTGTGCCGACAGCTTCTAGAGTCGAAACGGGGATCTGTAAATAATTTTACTGATTGTAGAAAATAATCAAGTAAACTTTGTCATAAATGTGAACAATTTTGGATATACATGACTTTAACAATATTGTCGATTGTCTGTGTATTCTCCGGCGAAAAGGCTTGAGCGACGGCAGCGGTTTGTCTAATCGCTGTGATCGGAATCTGCAAGATAGAATTTTCTTTTAATTGTGAAAATTTATATACGTTTATTGAATAATTGCAAATTTTTTCTTTCTCCTCTGTCTGCGAAAAATTTAAATTGTCAAAGTATTTTTACTAAAGCAAAATTTTACAATTTTTTAATTTCCTGTTTAGCATTTTTTATATTTATATTCAATAATTGATTTTAATAGATCAATATTTATAACTAATAAATAAAAAAAATTACTATACTGTGGTATACTTACGTTAAAGATGTTATCTATCAGTTGACCATTTTGTGCGGATGAATCTTGGCGTCGTACTCTGCTCTTCAAGATTTCCTGAGGTACATGAAGGAGGGGATAAATCTCACTTTCTTGTGCGATAGCGTAAAAATACTTCCGACATCATTTTTCTCTTGCGTTTAAAGAGAGGAAATTACGCGCGGATTGCATGGAAATTTATTTCTCGAGATAGATATGATAAATACGACCCACGCGCAGTTTAACCTGCCATCAGACATTGCATCCGAGTGTATATAGGTCCACATAGGTCGTTGCACGCGCAAATGCGGATCTGATACCTACTCTTTATCGCAGCTTTCACTTTTGGCGAATTAAAAATGTTTAATAGTCTTCGTCAATTATCGGAAAGGAATTCACGTTATCGCAGCTTTTATTTTCGTCCTCAAGAACAAAATAAAATTAAAAATATTAAAATGTGCACATGGCAAGCTTCTTTGAAAATGTCTAATCTTTTAAACTAATCTAGTCTAACTATCTTTTAATATAGTTAAAATTCTTGGCATTGTTAAATTTTTATCTTAATCTATAATATCGTAACATTAAGTAACTTACGCTATACGCAACATTGCCAAATAGAAGAAGAAAGTTGAAAAACCCGCAGCACCAAAACATCTTTTCGATACCTCTTGCAGAGCAAATTGCGTGCTTATGACTGGCTCCAGCTAGTTTCAACACAAGTCAACGATTGAATCGTGGATCCGCTTCGCCGATCTATAAGGGCTACCACGAAATCCCACACAAGGCGTCGACCAATCGGGCTTAAGGATTTCGCGATTTCCTCGGACGAAGAAGAAGGTGCTTTCTACTTATTGCAATCATGTGCCATACGTGTTCTCCGAATCATTTCGTCCTCTTTTCACACCGGCCGATTATTCGAATAAACTATTCGCTTTTTCCTTTCTTTATCTTACGCTCGTAAAACTTTGGCGTGGGTTAGCAGCTGAAACAGTTGCGTAAGTCAAGTCGTATTATCGCAGACACATATGAGACGATGATGGCTTGCTCATGATGCAACCGCAAAACCGGGTCCTTTCAGGCTGAATTTCGACGTCAGTTGTAATTCGACAGTCGTAATATCGTTCACTTCGAATAATCTGGGAGATGGCAAAATCGAATCGAAAGTAACAGGCAATAGCTACTTTGGCACAGTTGACAGTTAGAATATGCGATTTATTTGAGCGACCAATATGATAAAATAAAATGTAATTATACTACATATATCTAATTGCATTTATAATGAAATGCGTAATCAAATTTAATGAAAAAAGAAAAAAAAACATTTTTGCACCCACGCATATATATGTATTTTTTTTCTATCCAAAAATTGGATTATTGCATAATGTTCAACACAATGCAGACAATATCATAAATTTAAATATTGATCTAGGTAACAACACTGTACGTCTTTGGTTACGGAACTGTTTGTCATAAATCTGTCACTATATTATATACAAAACTATATTATGTACAGCTTCTCGATATTAATATTTTTATCACCATCATTTATTGTACTCTTCTCTTTATTATCTTTGTTATTTTAAAAAGCGTTTGGGTCTTCTTGTAGGAAACCGCCTATCTGATTTCCGAGATTCCTTTGAAACTCTCTTACAGATACGTCTGATTGCTGAAAAGTAAGAAAATTTATTATAATTATAATAAATTATATTTATTTAAAATAAATAAATTATAAAATAAATTATATTTATTTAATATTAGAGCCAAGCGCGATACGTAGTGCTAATAAAACGTATCTATAAATTAAGCCATTACATTGAACATACAAATTAGAAATCAAATTTTAGAAAGCTTATCAAGCACAGAAAAATACATGTCGGGAAGAGATTCCGTGTCCGTCTGCAAATTCAAACCGTTCTTCTGCCTTTTTATGTATAGAATTTGTGAAAAACTATGTATGACTAATTTTAAAACCATGCGACGTTAAATTTATGTCACTACGTACCGCGCTTGGCTCTAAATGCCCTTTTTTACTATATTTGATTTTAATCCCGAGAGCCTCTATTATTATTATTTAATATTATTTAAATTTTATTTATTAATAAAATGGTTAAACAATAGTTTGATAAATACATCCAAAATTAATAAAAAAATAAGTACATATAATAAAAACTCACATTTAGAGCATCCTGCCATTCGATATTCAAAAGTCTCATTAACCCACGCAAATTTCTACTTATTAGATCTTGCAATCCGTTTCGCGTGAATTTGAAAGGCGCTTCAGTCGTCCTCATGGTAGTCGTCCTCATTGTCGTTACATTAATACTCGCCATGTTATTGGATAAATCATTTTGATCATTCGACGTCGCAGTGACCGTTGTCACATCATTTACTTGCAATGAATTACTGCTGACTATTGACGGTCGAGCGGTTGTATCCGGTTCGAAATTTTCACCGATAATAGTATTAATTTGTTTAATCGCCGATCGCGTATCGTTGAACGTCTGAAATCAGATGGAACATTAATCGAATGTAGCGAAACCTCCACTTTCCCATTCAACTTAAACAACGTAATGGAGACAAAAAATATTTTTGTTCTTGAGAAAACAAATATGAGGTGAAGTATGTAAAGAAAAATGGGATTATCCTCTATATTTGATATTTTCTATGCTATATTGGATCTTTATACGATTCTCTCTGACAATACTTGCAGTACTGTAATATTATATTTATGATAGTAAACGTTAAGCGGAAACAGACATTATCAATTCTCATTTTGAAATTCTTTAACATTACATTACATTCGCGATAAACATCGATTTCGATATGAGTACCTCGAAAGCGAGTTTCGCTAAAGTATAAAAGAATCCTGGCCGTTGTCTGCGAACTTGTCTAACGACCCTTTTGGTTTCTTCAGGGATGCTCGTTCCCGCGATGATACTGTCTTCAACCGTGTTCGACTCGACGCCATGCTCGTCGGTATCTTCGGACAACAGTTTCTCCAATGCACTTATCTTCAGCATTATCTCTTCGTCCCTTCTTCCGGCCTCCTGATAGCGTTGCTCCAACTGCAAAAACCGCTTTCTTTTTTAAAAGATCCGTGATTTCCAACATACTGAATTTCAAAATAATAATATATAATCTGTATTTTTTTTCTTACCCGATATTCCGGCATAGATTTTGTCACATTTTCTTTCACATAGGCTACAGGATACATGTCCTTCGAAAGTATCTCAGATGGCACTGAATTAGATTGATAATTACGATGATAGATGTACTGTAAAAGTTTCGAGACATTAGACTGAATCTGTTCTTCAGAAAAAACTGGCTCGGACTGATGCATAGTATTATTGATTTCATAAGGAACGATGTATGACTTCTCCGCTTCGCTGTAAAGCGGTTTAATCAAGCAGAGAAGCAGCCAACTGGCTGCAAAGGCATTGATTGATGATATGTACATCTGTAAAAAAATATTCATAAGATTAAGGATACGCCAGATTAACTATATCTCACAAAAAACCAATAAATTAATTAATTATTAAAATAGAAATTAAGATTTATGAATTTTTTTATAATCAGGAAAATGTGATAATCTATAAATATCAAAATATACTAAATAATTATATGTATATATATAAATATATTTTTTCTGTCAACGTGTGTAAAAGTCCATCAGGCGTGTCTGTCTTCGGAGAAGAGGGGGAAGAAAAAAGAGAAGAGACGAGACGTTTTTCTCTTCGCTCTCTCGACGAAACTCGATTGACTCGATCTTTTTTTTTACAGAATGCGAGCGGAATGCGCGGGATAGTGGTAATGATGGTTCAGGTACTGATGGAGATAGTGATGGTGCTTATGGTGATGGTGTGGATGGCGAGTGATGTGGTATATATATACAATAATGAGAGAATAGTATAAAAAATCATCTTCAAATTTTAATACAACATAACAAAAAAGAATATTATACATATATTACGTAAACATTGTCATAACAAAAGTGAAGTTTTGTTATAAAACTGCAGCTCACGAGACCGAAGAAACATCGTGCAGTGAGAGTCGGACGATGACTGGGATGCACGGAAAAGAATCAGCAGCTATTATATAAGTCGACAGCGTTCATTTAGTAAAATAAGGAAAGTTTGTTGAAAGACGAAACCACGGTAGGAAAATTGTCAACCATAATTTGGCAGACAAGATTTTTATAATAGTTTTACAATCTATTATTTATAAATTAGTTACGTACAATCAATTACATAATTTGCACAATAGTTTCATAGCATAGTCATATACGTGAATATTTATAATCTACTATAAACATTTCTAATTTATTTAAATAGAGAGATTATGTATGTGTAATTCGACTTTCTATTTATTATAATTATAATTATAATTTATTAAATTATGTTCTATTCTTGGCTTATGGAGATATTGACTTACTTTGTTGGCAAAGGCTTTTAAATCCAGATACACTGTTAAAATGTTCCTTTTCTTCAAGCACGTACACATTGCTTCAAAAATTATTCGACATCCTCAAACTTTCTTTAACACACACAATTTAATTCTTTCGTACATTTTATATTAAATTTTCACACAAATCGTCTCAACTCGGGAAGCCTTTCCCGCTGACAGGTCTCTGCGTCACTCACTCAGTTTGTCGCGATAAAACAGTCGTTTCTATAGGTCGTTCACGCACGATTGTTCGGAAAATTGCCTCCATTTCGACTTAATACAGCCTTCGCATTATACGACTACTACTGGTCGATGGCTTCCGCTGCCGGTCAAGCATAACTACCGCGATCGACAGCGACGTCGGCGATTTGCTTCCACGAGGATCGTTCGGGGACTTCGACGATCCATTTCGGCCACCACGCTGTACGTGACGCGAACATACAACACGTGCACTGAATTAACGGTCGACCTTATTGAGTATGTTTCGAAATAATGGAGCCCGCTGAATGTCCGGCATGTCGCAACATCGTCAAAAATTCAGACCTCCTGCAGCGCTTGACGTTTTGAGAATAATAGATACATCAATAGCCGAGAATTACTAAACGTACAAAGTATTTGAGAGCATTATAAGTAGCTAAACATACATTTAGGTATTCGAATATTGCAATTCACTTGTTAAGAAATACTGGCACGAATTGTTTCAAGTCTTGCAACTATATGACATTTAATGTCGATCACTGACACTATGATTATTTTAAATAACATCAATCAAGAGTGTCATGTTGGCTAATTGTGTCACGTGGCACAATTTGAAATAATCGCGCGCTGCGATGTTTTGAACCACACGAACAAGCGTCTAAATCTGTAATACGGCAAATAAGACTTTCTACTTTTGTGAAATAAATCACACAAATATCTCTAATGATTGCGAAAATGCAGTCGTACGTGGCATGATTTAAATGGAGCACATGGGTTTTACCGATCACACAATCGAGTTTTAGCAAACTATTTTCTGATACAAGTTTCACTCTCTTTTCGCATCATATAATCTTATGTATAGAAAGGCTTTTTATTTATATATAAAAAAATACACGGCTTCTTTTATACTATTTGTAAGAAGCGCTTGGTTTCTAAGAATAATTAAAAATTCATAAAATTTCACACAATTTGCAACCTTAATTTTGCTAGATTTCTTCTGATTAAAAAAAATTCTGGTCTTCAAAGAAAATTTTAAGGAATGTCATTAACTTTTTAATTTTTAATATTACATATTATATATGACAAAAGTCCGTATCAAAAAATATTGAAATAGACTTACATAAAATTAACTGACTACTATTTTGTCATCTATTTAGCTTGCTAAAGCTTAATTCGCGAAAAGCCATTTTTCTTTCATCGATAAGTGCAATTTGGAAACTATTCTTGCTTGGTTATTATCTTACTAGAAAAATGTAAATTTATTATAGAATTTGAGATTATATAAAATTAAAGTCGCGAACACGAATGATATCGACCATAATGCAATCATTTTCAAACATTTTCTTATTTGACACATATAAAGCACAATATTGATGAACTTGTTGTATTTTCTTCCGGTCACAAGTGCACAATAACAAGTCACTAAAAATTTTTATAAATAATTATTAGATTCACGCTGTCTTGCACGGAGATCGACAACCGTGTACTTAACCGTTCATGTCTTCGAAAACCTGCTTGGGGCTCAGATCCACGTGGACTACAGTATATAACAACTTCCATCTTTCACTTTCACTCTTCGTAATCACACACGTAATCAAGAGCAGTTCCGTTATAACCATCAGTATGTATCTAATTGTAATTGTGTAGATCACACGGTATGACAGCCGCTAACGCCGCTAATTCCTTGTCCGCTCTTTAATTTTTAGTATTTACGTGACTGAACAATTGAGAGATAAAGAAAAATTTTTATCAAGTGAGATCCGTTTAAACATTCAAATCGTCTTAAAAATAGCGTATTGATAAAAACAATGGTTTTTGTGCCATGTTATTATATTTTTACGGTTATTTCCTGAACCAGTTTCGTTGGTGTATGATATGCTCCGATTACTAGGTGCTAATTATCTTACTGTGAAAGGTATGCGTGAATAAGAAACTCACGTATTTGTTCGCATTAAAATGATCTACGTGCATCGATCTACGAAAAGTTTCTCCGTTAAGAAAACCGTTACCAAAATTTTTAAAAATTTCGTCTCGTGATAATAATAATGGACTTATGCGTGAAATGTTTTTAGCATAAAAAGAAATAATAGCAGTAGCAGCCAAGAAATATCAAACATCATATCATTATATTTGATATTCAATAAAATATATATTATAGCGATTCAACGCAAAAATAATAATATTTATAGTGAAAATCTGAGTAAGTGTCAAATATTGGGTTTCATTACGCTTGACGTGAAATTTCGTTTGAAATATTGGTGAGGTTTTACGTGGTTATGTATGTAACATATATCTTTTTGTGTACACGTGCCTTACGTAATACGTGTGTCCTCGCACGTCAGTACTTACCTATTGCTACATGTCTACATATATCAATTCTTATCTATTATTTGTCTACTATTATCTGTACATTTATCATTTTTCTATCGACATTATATTTAATGCAATTTTAATTGTAAAGTAAAACAAGACAAAAAGCTTGAATTTATAAACATATTTCTACTTTTTCTTATTAAATACATTAAAAAGTTATTTGCAAGAAAGATTTCTTCGAGAATATAAAATTCGTGCTATATATTAAATATTATTCAAAGTAATAAAGTAAAATAACTTAAATTTAGATAAAATGATAAGCTATTGATTGGGAACAGAGAATAACAAATTTGCGAAAATCATCGCACAGTCAATTATAATCAATAATTATATATATGAAAACAAAATAAGATTGCAAGATTCTGTTATTTAGATTAAGTTTTGTAAAGCATAGTTAGGAAATTCCTATATATTAAAGACTTATTAACAAAGACTCAGCCTTGACCAAACACAAATTCTGAGTTACATTACGTACAGGCGATTGCATTTAGAAATGTAAGAGAATTTTGAAACTGGTTTCTAAATTTAATAACACTATTATAGAAAAATACTCCATATTTTTTTCCAGAACAACTACAAGAAACCAGTTTCAGAACAGATAACGTTTAATTTTTTTTCTGGGCAGCATTGACTTTCTTCGTTATTAGCATTGACTTTGGTAAGAATCTTGAATTTTTAGATATATATCTAAAAAAGAAGCCCATTTTTTGTCGGAAGGTTTTTTGATTCTTAATTTCTTAATTCTTATCTCACTTACGTTTTTTGAAGAAATCTGCAATTTATTATTAGGACTACAAAAAAATAAAACATTATATAAGATTATTTCTACTATGTTATGTTATACTATTACAGTGATTACCTCTTTTATACATATGACATGATGCTAAACAATTGTTGTGTGTGCAGATGAGTCTATTATTTAAGTAAATTATTAGAAGATTTCATTTTTATTCATCGCACTCATCAGAGTTTTATTAAAAAGTTATTAGATTTTAAAACATTTTAGTATAAATTTATGTAATTTTAAGCAAACCTAATCAAAAAATACAAATTTTTCAATGCGAGTTGTTAAGCAATCGTTAAGCAATTCTGGATCCAGATTTTACAAAGATAGAAAATAATATAAATGCAGCGTGCAATTTGTTTGACACAGAAACTTGACATTTATATATGGTATGATAGTCATATTAGATATCAGCTATAGTGATCCAGTACAAATTTGTCGTTATTTCACACAAGAATACAAAACAATATTTTTTGTAATATAGAAATGAGTGTGTTACAACGTGGAAAAAAGTTTTTAGATACATGCAACTCTCTAGTACTATTTAGGAATTGTATCTATATTTAATTTAGATATTTATAATCTGATATTTATAGATATAATTTGAATAATTTGATAAAAGATACAATATTGAATATTGAATATTGAATATTGAATATAATTAAAGCAGTGATTATATCTTACCTTCGATCTTATCTATTACTATCCCTATCGAATAAGAATAATCTCTGACTGTAGATTGTTAGTTTGCCCACTATTGTACTTTATACTTTTATACACTATTACGTTTCGCAGGATTACACAATTCTCACAGTCACAACTTTTCGTGAATCTACACGAATATCTCCGAACTCGACGAATAAAGTTGTGAAAACAAGTGCATCTTGCTGGACGGCAGAACCCGCACTAACGAGATGAGTTTCCTTCACCGCCCGATACCTCGGGAATCGGCCCCGAAGGTCGTCAACATTTTGACGACATATCTTACGTATTCTGGTATAAACGGAACAAATCAACGAGATTTCCATACGGTTCCGTTATTGGACAAACAAGAACTTTTTGATCCTACGCACGATACACACTTTCAACGTTATTATTTCGATAATTAGGCAATCGCCGGAATTTTATTAAATAATCGCGATCAACAATACCCGCAAAAGAAAATATCCAAATATTATTAAACAAATTTTTTTTAATGCAAATGTAAGTCAATTTATAGCACAAAGTTAATATGAAACAGTATCATTTATCTTGCGCTTTATTTTCTTTAATTTTATGCTATATTTATGTTTATTATCTGAAATCGTGTCTGTAGACAAATAATATAACATATAACACACAGATAAGAATTATGCAGGTATTAGCATTATGCCCAAGAATGTTTTATTTTTATGTTTTTCTTTAATTTCTCTTTCTCTCTGTGTTTCTCGTTAGGAATATCGTATACAACAAAAGTCACAGAAAATAAAATTTCACAGAAGATTAAATTCTTAAGAAACTAAAATTAGTTAAATTAAATCTCTATAACGCACACAATTATCTTGCAATACATTTAGCAAATTAATTATGTTATGTTAATCCATGCTTTTTTATAGACATCTATTAATAATCTTTCTTCAAATCGCATAGATTATACAAATGCATCATCGCTGTCATTGCTTGTTTGTCAGACTCCTTCGGATTTTTTTACCTACATTCTTTCCAGCGTGCGTTATGTCGTCTGTCGCAATTCTTTCTCGAACTTTGCACTTCGGGATTCATTCTGGCGCTATGTTTTATATGACCCCCATTGACTTATTCGTCAAAAGGAAAATCGTGCAAGAGGTCGCTGATCTAAGAGTCATGCAAAATAGCGGCTTTTCCCGGCCACTTCTATTCTGACGTCACCGGAAAAGGCGTAAAACGATAGATGAATAGAAATGCGTAAAATTCTCAGGAAAAAATTAATTATCACACACGTCCTTTCTTCCCTAGTATTATTGACGCACATCTAATAATTATGTTCCACGTTATATTAAGATATTATCGAGAAGATGTAAATGTTGGACTTAAACAGAGTATTTTAATTCAATATTTTATTTTTAAAATTATCTTTGTCGCACTCGAAAAGCTGGAATGGGGAGCGCAATTTTTACAGGGCATTGCATCTGCTAGGGACATTCTTTTTATATGAGCGGCAAAACGTTACATGGTCAAGTTTTTTATGTCATCGTGCAAGACACCCTGACCGCTTGATCTTGTATAATAATCGCCTAGTTGTGTGAGTAATAAATTATCGAATAATATGAGGCAATCGAATACATATTATTAACGCAGAATTTCTTTGCGATTTTCTGATTGCATAATAAACCGGTTTTGATAAATATAAAGTTTTCATTTTGCCATACGAATAAGTATCTTAAGCAATACATTGCCAAATGAAATAAAAAATTTACGCAACAATATATTTTTATTTATGCGATTAATAGATTATGGCAATACGTGTTAAGTTACAAATTGATCTATATTAGGAAATTTTCTGAAAATTCTTCACGCTTGCTACTATAATTGCATGAAATTAATTTTATGAGATATAATCTAGTTTGATTATCGCTCTTTTTCCTACTTTCTTACTTTATCGTACTTTGAATTTTATTATTACATGCTATTTAATTAAAACCTGACTAAAGTGTTTCAAAAATAATTTTTCCTTACATTAGTAATTTAATTTAATAATTAATATATATGTGTGTATAAATATCTCCATTTCGTCTACAAAAAATAACATAATATGCTTTTAATCATTAAAAACTTGTCTGTTACTTATGGCGCTAATTTCTGGATCATATATAACAAATTTAAACAAATAGATGATGATCATAGAAGAATAGTAGATAAAAGATAAGACAATAATATGGCGTCATAAATAATAATTGTGTAATATGACAGCAGAAAAATATTCTACCAAGAATAGGACATTTAAATTGTATTTTAATTCCTAAATGAGATTTAAAGTCTTTTACTTGGAACAGACACGACAAGTTCTAGTCAACGGTATTTATCCACAAAATATGTGATCGGAACTTGCTAAATGTTTCTTGACGAAACAATGGTCATTGAGCAATTAAGTTCTAGTATAATAATCCCCTACGAATGCGGAAATGAGACGCCTTAGTGCAAGTTATCCGATGGTAAACCCTTTATAGCGAATGAACCGCGGAAGACCGGTTTGAAGATCTCTAGAAACGTCTGTGTTCGGCGAGCCGAGTTCTGAAATATGTAAACGATTCAACTGTTAAGGACAAGAGATCAATAAATGTTTGTATGAGTGGAAGTTAATAATTTCCTGCTTCTATTGAAAGCGGATAGATCAGGCTCGTTTTTTTCGTATTCTTATTCAACTCTGAGTGAAGGGTAACTCGACTACGTTAATCATTTGCGATTGAATTAAAAAACATAATTATCATAAAAAAGCATGATTAGATCCCTACGTCAACGGAAATCGTTAATATTGTATCTCTTACTATGCGTTGTCTTAATTAACATACGCGATACTTACTAGAATTAGGCTGTTGAGGACTTTACTAATATTAGTTACTAGGGTGAAACCAGTGCCGAATGCTCTTGATGGTATTTCCAAGGACACCCTAGTCCTGTCGAAAACGGGTGTATCATCCGTGGTAGTAGTAATAGGCACCTTCTGCACACAAATACACGATAAATGAGGTTTATTCAATTTTCTTTCGCCACCGCTTTATTATATATTTCATCATCGTTAGAAATAACAATATAAAAAGTATCACGTGGGAACATTATGTAGAACTTGAAAGTCCTTATATACAAGCATGTATGAATATCACGATCCGTCTTTGTAATTTTTCTAATTTGTAATGATTCGATAAATATCAAAGAAAAGGCTCTTTAACGAGAATTACTACTTTTGCAATTTCATTTACTGCTTATAATATTATTTCGCGTGGATATATTTTATTTATTCAAATATAAATGCATAAAATGAAATTTTTTTGTATAATTAAAGATAGAGTAGCATTTATATATTTATTTGAAAAATTTGTGCTCTTACAAAAAGATATTCGTATAAAATATTTGTATGAGCAATATTTCAAAGAGAGGGCAATAAAAAAAACTATATTCTCAATTTCAATTATAAGCTTAATTTCTTATCGATGTTTTGAAAAAATAAGTTAAAAAAATTAGAGCGATTATATGTACGGATAAATTCTAGGATAAAGATAATAAGGAAAAGAGGGAAAAAGGATATATTGGACTTTGTGATGCTCTACAATGAATTCTTCACAAGTAATAGACAAAAATATAATTAAAAGTTTATTTTTGACATTAGCATTATCACCATCATCATCATTCTCAATATTACTAGCTTTACGTGTTATAGAGCATTTTTAGATGCGCTATTTACATCATTTACACATTCCACTAGTTCGTCTCGCTTAGAGGCTACTGTTAAATTATTTACAGCTTTCACGATGGCAAGTCGATTCATGTTAGCTCTTCTGTAATGTTAGATACAGCACAGTCCATGATTCAACCGGAAGCGTCGATTCGTCAGGAGAGAGTTTCCTCTTTCTGTAGAATTTTTTCTTTCTTTCCCTTTTTTTTAAATATTTTGTTTGAGTGCTCTAAATATAGGCTTTTTATAGGAAGAAGGGCTTCTAGAGCGAGAGAGAGAGAGAGATCCTGCCAATTATCAGCCCAACTAGAAACAAAAATCCACACATTCCACATTATATGGAACGCTCCATGCGAAAATCCGTTTACTGTCCGTCCCCTTCTCCGTGATGCGTTTTACGTCCTATTTAATGTTTGTTTGTCACTCTGTTTCCCAAAGTATATCTTCTCTCAAGCGTTTCCCTGCTGCTCGCCGGTCCAGGCGTATAAAAAGTCCGCAGTCCAATATCCCTTTTTCCGCACCCCATCGGCCCGCTTTTATCCCGCCCGCTTTTAAGCCGCTTGGGGAGGTAGGTAATCGTACTGTTTATGTACAATACTTATTTTAATTGCAGACATATTTTGCGGTTATATCGGAAGATCTCGTCTCGTGAAGATGCCTTCCGAGATTATAAGGGAGTTACTTTAATCAGTAACGTTGATTAGTGGCATAATCGGAAATTTAATGAAGCGTATCAGCGTGACCAGTAAACCAGATTTTTTATCAACTACGTTATTTATATATGTATGTATATAGCAGTAGTAGTAGTAGCATTATTTCTCAAGGGCATAGAGTGAGAGAAAAACGTCAAAGTAGGCAGAACGTAAAGATACGTTCGAATTATATTATTATTTATTATAATATTATATAATTATTTATTATATCATTATTAGCTTTATTAAACGTATCGTATTATTCCAACGTAAAATTAAAAAAAAAAAAATAGTAAATTAGAAGAATATTAGGAACAGATGAGAAAATCACACATGCAAACTGAAAATTAATATTAAATATAAAAATAAAATGTAAAAATTATTTACACTTTTACACAACATGCACTTATTTTCACTCGTAGCGCGGTAATTAATGTTGTCACTTGTAAATACAGACAGAGTCCTACAAGCAACGTTACCCATCGTCCAAGTTTGTTTATTGATTTGTTAAATAGAAACCGTCCATACATTACGTTTATCAAAAGTAGCAAACTACTTTTTCTTACGAAGACACATATTTTAGAATCCCTCCCCGTCAGAGACAGCTTGCATTACATGTCAAACACAGAACAGGCGACATGTGTGACTTAAAGAGTAAAAGAAAAGAAAAGAACAATTTACAGAAAAAAGGATGAAATGAGCTCATTGCGATCCTACCCCTGCCAAATTGGCGAAAGCTCCGACATTAATTCCAGCGCCGGATTGCGAACCAGAACTCGTATCGCTTTTGCCGGAAGTGGCCTGGCCTCCTCCACTGAGACCACCGCTTAAACCGCCACTACCTTGGCTTATACTCGACAAAGCGCCGATCCCTTGGGTCAGGAGAGTGCCGATAAGAGCTGATCCGCTTCCACCTCCTATATTTTTTTATAAGCAAACCGATTAAATAATCTGATAGATAAATACAATAAATATACGGTAAAATACAATAAATATATTGTTTCTTAAAAAAATATTAATTACGAAATATATAATAATTATGAAATTTATAAATAATCTTTTCTGGAGAAATCTGTGATTTTATTACGTTACAAAAAATTTTTATTTAAATATTTATGGAAGAAAGAAATTAAAGAGAGAGAAAGAGAGAGAGAATTTTTTCCATATTTTTACGTACCTGTACTAGCGCCGGTATAAACAAATAAGAAAACTGTCGTATTTTTGTACGTACCTGCACCTCCACCTCCACCGGAAAGACCACCGGAAAGCGAGCTTAGTGGCGCGAATTTCGATGAATTTTCTTGGACACCAAATCATTGATGAACTCCGACGTACGAGACTTGGTAGAGTCGATTCCGTAAATGGCGTTTTTCGCCTTGTTGGATTCTTCGAGAACATCGAGCGCTTTTATCTTTGAGTCCAGTAAGGAGTCAACTTTCTAAAGAAATATGCATTTATCAAAGAAGAGAAAAAATGGCTACATTATATATCTCTATAATATCTCTACATTATATCTAAGACATCTCTTGAAATGTTTTTATTTTTAACGGAAGTATATTTCAGATTTGCGGTTTTAATATTATTTGTACAATTATTAATTAAACTTGGATGAGATTTGTTACATGTGAAAGTAGAGATTTTATTTAGAAATTTGCTATATAATTATTCTTACGCCGAACACGAAGTTGAGGATGCCATTCTTTATACCAAGCGTGAGACCAATCTTTCTCTTATCCCTGTCCTTGTCGCCATCGGCTTCGTCGGCTTCGAATACGTAGACCTATGTACGGGCCATAATTAAATTTTTTTAATTAAGTTATTAAAATAAAATAAAAATATTCTAAGAATAACATATATAAAAATAGAAGATAAAATTTATAATTAATAACAGGCAGAGAGAGAAAAGATGATATATATTATTGCAAGAAAGAGCCCGCAGGAATTTTTTGTTAACACACTGTAACTTTTATTTATCAATCAAGCATGTATTTCGCGTTTTGTTATATCAATTATTATCATTATTATTATTATTAATATTTAAAAAATTTGAATACAAAGATTTTCAAACTGTTCGATATAAAACTAAAAAAAAAAAAAAAAACATTATTACTATTACGCTACGTGCACGAGATTTGTAAGCGTTATAACTTCATATACGTAATGATAACTATTATGCAACGCTGCTTTCATTTTAGGAGAACGAGATCGATACGTGCTGTAGCGGAATCGCACTTCGATTACATTAATGCGTGATTGTCACCTGCGACAACGATATCTCATTGCTCGTTATGGACGTACGCGTACGCCACGTGCGTGCTGCAGAAATTTCGTTACACGCGTGTGCATCCATTTCTACATGTTTAAGGGGATCCAAAAGTGACGGCCGAACTCCGACGGGTTAGCGCCCTCATCCAAGCGTAACTAAAATTATTGATAATACCGACCGAAATTAGCGATAATATCAATAATTTTAGTTCCGCTGTTACCAATATGAATATTTTTGCATGTTCTATGCATATTTGAAAGAGAATTGTGTTCAATATGTTGAAATCGGACAACATCGTGTATTTCTACTGCTCTATATATATATATATATATCACTCTTTTTTTCATATACCTCTATCTGCTTTTTTTATGTTTGTCTCTCATTTTAACGCGTAGCACATTTAATTAACGCGATACGCTTAAAATACTATACATCTTCTTCCCGATGTAACTCGTATTATGACGACAAGTAAACATTTTATATAAGCGCATATTTTACGAATAAATTTAAATATCGATATAAATATTTTTTTTAAATTTTTATAAAATTAGTTGTTATTTTTTTTTTTAACAAAAAAGAGAATGAAGATAAAAAACAAGATAAAAAATATACATAAGATTTTCCTCTGAATAAATCAAAAAGATAAATATTTATATATGTTATGAGATTTTTGAACTGATTTTATCTGTTCTATTGCATGCTACGTAAATAGTTCACGCGAATTATTGAGTTAACAATTTTTGCGATATTTACTTTCACTTTGGTTGTACTATAAGCTTTATATTTGTCTTTTTGTCTCCAGTAATACGTTTCGAACTGTCCGTTCTAGGTCGAGTGAAGGTATCACGCGTTTATTCAGCACATTGCACTTAAGAGAGAAAGGAAGGAAAAAGACAACACTGCCGCTTGCCAAATTCTTGTCAATCATATTTCGAAGAAACGTGATTCCCGTGTCAGAGATTCGATTGCGCTTTCATTCCATGTATCTATTTCCCGAGAGGGTCTTCGAGGACGCGCGACACAATGATCATAAATTCTCAACACGAGAGATCGATAATAGCTTTTTGTGCACAAATACTTTAGCATTTAAATTACTTTATTGAAGCACGATGTGCATAATTGCAACTGACTTTCAATTTCATTCTTTTACTTTCTAAGACGATTCAAGGTAACTCGTCCTATCTTCTGATAAATCTCTCGATACACGACTAGAAAGAATGTTCAATAGCTTAATGTATAACGTACTCGACGACAAGTCGCTTGAAAGCACTCTTTAAAAAGAAGAAATAAAATACAAGACTTACTTCGTTTAATGGGCTAAGATCCTCCTGGGGTAACTCTTCCGCATCTCTCTTGACAATAGGACTGCAATTGACAATGGCAATGGCCAAGAACAGTCCGCAAAATGTGCAGACTACCCGCATTATGTTTTTTCTCACTTGGTCGATTTGTATTTCAGTTTAGTCTGCGTAAATAAAAAGATGTTTCACAAGGCGGTAAAATTCCTAGCAATAAAGTTGAAAGTTAATCTTAAATGTCGAGTGAAAGGAGATGCTTCATATATGTAAGTTTACACATAAAAATTGATTGGTAATCGAATTGATTCAATTTCGCAAACAGTAAATAATTAGGCAATATTAATAATAATGTTATTCGATATAAATATTAGAAAAATTAGATGCAGGCAAATATTGTTATGTAAATTGATGTATGCAAATCATGTATTGATCGCCATTTCCTTCAAAAGTTTAACATAGCGTAATATCATAGAAAAGAGTATTATCCCCAATCTGATTTAGGTCTTAAACAATAACAAAAAAAAACCGCAGAAAATAAAAAATGAATAAATTACTAACAATAAATTTAGGGCTTGCTGAGGTATTAATAATAAGCTGTCACAATCAGCTGATTGTTAAATTACAGACATAAAATGGTTGGTCGAGTAATAGACCGCAAATTATAAGAACAAATAAGCGATTAGCTTGAAATAATCGCGTACGTATTTCTAACAGAGAAGAACATAACAAGAATATAATAATAATAAAAAAAAACAATTAACAAATAAAATTAATATTTTTTTTCGTTTTACGACAACTGTCGATTCTTTCGGATCGAATGCATCTTTTTTTTTCTAACGCGTAGAAAAGAAAAACTCAGAAAAGTCAACGAAATTTTAGCAAGCGTGTTACGTGAACAGTCAAAGCGAATAAATTGCGTGGACTTACGAGTGCCGGTGCGACGAGTGCGTGCGTGCGTGCGTGCGAGCAAGCGAGCGAGCGAACGAATGCGTGAGGAGTTGTGTATCTGGCGGAGCGCGAGGCTCGTTTGAGGACCACGGTGAAGGAGGTCCCGATGTCTTACGGAGCCGAAGGGGAACGAAGGCGAGCATGTGTGCCCCATCGAGAATCGAGAATCGCGAGTCTCACCTCCCGCAGGCAGGTGGGGCGCCCTCCAACTCACTTTTGTCGGAGAAACCCGTTCAGCCAGTTGGCGCGTTATCCAGAGCACTCCTCGTAATCAAACACCCTCCCTCGTTTATTTCTCTTATCATCGCTCGGGTTAGCACATCGTAAAGCTTGTAAATTATTGAAGCACGCAGTTACAAGCTTAGAAGTTATTTCGTCTCTTTTATCTGACAAAAAAAAAAAAAAATATCCGCGTGATGCAAAACTGTTTTATGAAAATACGCTCTAATCAAAAGACTTCGACAATTAAATTCTTTGGAAAATTCTCCATTCTCTTTCTATTCGCACATATCTTTTTATTATTGCGCTGGTATTATTTAGTAACCGATTTTAGCGTCATGCTTCGCGCGTATGCAATGAACATCATAAAGTTTGAGAAATCATAAAAATTCACCTATTCATGTGTTTGTGATATCATCTCTTTCCAAGGTAAAGAAAAATAGATATAAAGCGTTACTAAACGTGGGAGCTACGTAACCTTCTAGTATTATTCAATATATTTATCGTTTTTTATCATCTCGCAAACAGGAGATATTATTAAAGTTTCAACAGAATAATTACGGCCAAATAATTAGACGATCTGAGTTTAATTACTTGAGAAACAATTGATTAAAATCATCATATACAATACACGCAAAAGTTTGCATGCATAACAGGACTATTATTGCGTGATTTTGAAGCTTAGAAACTTGCGTTTAAACTCACGCTTTCTCAACTCATTTTGAGATTATCTCATACAAAATTGCAAATCGTCTCGAATCGTCACACTAGCTTACGTAATAGATAGTTTCTTCAAAATGGGCTATTCATCTTCGTTATTTTACAGAAATATATTAGCCACGTGGAGGAACTGTGAATAATATTCTCGTTTAGATGATAATGCGTCACGATATTTTTGCATCATGTCGTAATATTTGATAATCTTTAATAACAGGACTATTATTGCGTGATTTTGAAGCTTAGAAACTTGCGTTTAAACTCACGCTTTCTCAACTCATTTTGAGATTATCTCATACAAAATTGCAAATCGTCTCGAATCGTCACACTAGCTTACGTAATAGATAGTTTCTTCAAAGTGGGCCATTCATCTTCGTTATTTTACAGAAATATATCAGCCACGTGGAGGAACTGTGAATAATATTCTCGTTTGGATGATAATGCGTCACGATATTTTTGCATCATATCGTAATATTTGATAATCTGTCAGCGAAATTTAGGAGACTACAGGAATGTCTACCTCGGATAAAACATGCTGATATATTTTTTGCGCTGACTTATATTAATATTCTCTCTACTTTTACAACTGCTAATTATCGTTATACATAAATGTGGGACATATTCGTAATTATTGCGCTTAGGCGAGACGATTCTAAGAGTTAATCAAGACGAACTTCCCTTGATTATTATCTTGAAAGTACTATTCTGATTTCGGAGCACTTTATATTGTAGTAACATGTAATAATTTATTTAACTTAGTTATTAAACATCTCATGTTCCTTGCAGCTATCTTTTCTTGACAGCTTTCTTCTCAATTATTTACATGAGAAAGAAAATATATATAGATTCGCATATATGCTGTTATAATTTGCAATAACAATTTTTCAGCAACTTGATATTTATCCTGTAGGTGGAATATTTCTCGAATTATTATTCGAGTAGTATGGTATAAGAAGACAAAAGTAATTTTTAAGATAGAACTTAAATTTTAACACAATGCCATTATTCTGATACTTCAAATTTAATTATAAATAAACTGTTTAGAATCAGTGCATGATATCTTTGATACTTTTTGAGTACAATTTGCAAAATAATTAAATGACACACTAAAAATTTAGGATATTGGAATTCTATGCAGAAGCTTGTCGAAAGAAGCATCAAGGACGCCCATTGTGAAGAATTTGAAAGCGAATCTTTGGAATGCACTCTGCACTGCTTTTATCGCATCGTGATTTAAAACGATTACGAACTATTCAACGCACGGGTTCTGTATAGCTAGTCGTCATTTTTTTTTAAGGACAGTTGCTCAACAAAATCTATTCCTTGCCATTTAAGATTGCCATTTGTATGCGCGACACGATGATGAAATCGGGTCTTTTAAAATGGATTACAAGAATCTAATTTTGTTTCTAAAAGCTAAGTGTCAAAATAATGATTCAGCTTCAAAAGATAAAGAGAGAATCATTACAAAATACTTAAAAATTATATACATATAATAAACTTACATTAAGATATTATATCTAAAATTAATATTTAACCAATAAATAAAATAAATAAAAGATAAATAATTTTTGTTAAAATCAACTGAGAAAGAAGTACCAAAGAGGCTTGTCTGAACATCTGAATATTCGAATATTTCATTAAAACCAACTAGGTACTTTAAATAACAGTTCTCTGTACCCGTCTAAGTAGTAAAGCTATTCACTGATCAGACCACTGATCGACCACTCGTGATGTGGCGCCGCGCAGCGATCACGCTCGTAGATGCGTGCGGCATCTCAACCGCGAAGAAACGGCCAAGTGACTTTCCAATGAAAGAGAGAGTAACGCACTTTGGTAATCCTCCTACAGGAGGAAAGTAAAAAAAGGTGCAGAATATCTCGCGCAGCCGGACACGGCCGGTTTACATAAGACGCGACGTGACTCATTTCCCAAAAGTGGATCGAAGTCGTACGCATTTCCGGTACAACCGATGAAAATAAAGATATTATTACGTAATATCATTCGATTCTTTTATTTTATGGAAACTTTATTAATATTCTATTGCGATGGCGTTTTACAAAATTGTTAAAAAATAGAAGAAAATGATAATATAATTTTTTCGCATACATATATGTATATATACGCAACTTACCTTTTTTAATTCGGAAGATCTAAAAAAATACGATTATAATAGGATTAAATATACATACATGTTAAGTAATAATCATTAATCATTCCAATCGTATCGCATATATGTAAATGAGAAAAAAAACTTGCATCATATGCGAGCGTATAATAACAATATGTACATATTTCAGAAGCAATGTCATGTGGTAATTGTTTATCTACGCTGTACGCATTTATTGACAGGTTGAACTTTGTAATCTTCTACATCGTATCAGTAAAAGAGAGTGTGCACAGCAAAGATCGTAAACATTTTAAGAATAATTATTCAGAATATATGATTCTACGAAAAAATGTTAAATACATATGAATATTGACTTTCTCGATGACACGTTTATATTAATATTCCTTTCGATTATATATAACGATAAATATGCAATATTTCATGCGAGTCTTAATGTTTCTTGCCGAATCAAGTTATCTGAATTTCTAATTTTCGCAGATTTCTAATTTTCACTTATCTTTAACTGACCAATAACAATAATTTACGCAATTGGCTAAAGAAAACCGCCGGATCATAATTTAAAAAAATATATATAAAGTATATAAAATATATAAGTATATACATAAAGTGTATGCGTTCGTCTAATATAAGTCTATGTAAGGAAATTAAATTTAAATAATACCGTGGTAAAGATGACATTAATAATATTGTATAGATGCATTAAGAGAAAATTGATTAACTTCACCAATTATTTCAATAATCGCCGATTAATTCATCTCGCGGTCCTCTTTCTACATCTATCTTCTTTCTCCGTGACGCAGAGTTGCTTCCTCCTCTCGCAATCAGGGTCTTCGACCTCAAAAAAAAACCCGCAAGGTACACTCGTTAAACTATCGCGACGGTTCATCGATATCGTGTGACGCACATCATTCGAAGATGTTACACGCGATCACTCGCGCAACCTCGACCTTTGCCGCGAACGTCCTCTCGATCATCGATCGCGAAGAGGGACGGCGGTTCTCTCACCCTCGTCGTGGGAGGAACACCCGAAACGGAATGCGAAGGACTGTTTGCTCGCGGCACGGCACATAGATTGAGACTTTAATACAGCAATGCGCCGGAACGGAAGCTAGGAGGCGGCCACGGCGTTTGCCGTTCGTGAAAGAAAGTCGGGGAAATTGACCGCCACGAAGCAACGCGTCACCATGGCGGCGCGAATGACCGATGACGATGGTGGGTGAAGAAATTTACGTAGCTACCGCGTCGCGTGACGCGCGCGCGCGCGTGACAGGTTTCACGCACGCCGTTGACAGATCCGTGGATCAATTGACACATCGACCGGAACTCGACGCGAAGTATGATTATCTGGATTTTCCGAAGAATGATCATGCGCGTATCTAACATTGATGACTATATTTCTCGTTACAAGGTAAGGTAACCGTGGTCGAGAAATATCAATGAAAAATATAAAAGCACATTCTATGGGCATTTCGTTCGCGAAAGATGCGCGAGAAGAATGTAAAAAATGTTGCATACTTATATTCTTATAAAAAGCGTTACTTTGCTTTGTAAAGTATTAATGAGAGATATGATGTAACGAATGAATATTATCTTAAGAAGATTATATATCTTCACACTTTTTTGTGCAATTCGATATTCATATATTACACAATATACATGTCATTGTTTAAATCTGTCATCTCAAAGCTGCTGCATTTATCTTCATTAAATCGTCTTAAAATACTTTAGAGAAAGAAACACTATATTTTACTGTTATTTTATTATATGTTAAATATTGATGTGTTCTCTGAAATATTCTTAGCTTGTAGCAATAATTCCTTGCTTTTCGATCGGTCTTATGTAATGTGGCGTGCTCAAATCGTTCGCGTGTGCACATTTGTTCGCGAACGATGACGCGTCTGCTGTTGTTCAATCATAGCTGTGTAACCCGAATAAATATATCGTTCTTTACTTTCTCCGACCGGAGCTCTGCCTATGAAACTTCCTCTACTGCTGTCGCCAGCCGTATCGAGCACATGCATTAAGAGAATTTATTATAATGGGCACACGACGATGTTTCGTATCTTCGATAAGAACGAGAGTAATTTACGTAGCTACCGCGTCGCGTGACGCGCGCGCGCGCGTGACAGGTTTCACGCACGCCGTTTGACAATTGACACATCGACCGGAACTCGACGCGAAGTATGATTATCTGGATTTTCCGAAGAATGATCATGCGCGTATCTAACATTGATGACTATATTTCTCGTTACAAGGTAAGGTAACCGTGGTCGAGAAATATCAATGAAAAATATAAAAGCACATTCTATGGGCATTTCGTTCGCGAAAGATGCGCGAGAAGAATGTAAAAAATGTTGCATACTTATATTCTTATAAAAAGCGTTACTTTGCTTTGTAAAGTATTAATGAGAGATATGATGTAACGAATGAATATTATCTTAAGAAGATTATATATCTTCACACTTTTTTGTGCAATTCGATATTCATATATTACACAATATACATGTCATTGTTTAAATCTGTCATCTCAAAGCTGCTGCATTTATCTTCATTAAATCGTCTTAAAATACTTTAGAGAAAGAAACACTATATTTTACTGTTATTTTATTATATGTTAAATATTGATGTGTTCTCTGAAATATTCTTAGCTTGTAGCAATAATTCCTTGCTTTTCGATCGGTCTTATGTAATGTGGCGTGCTCAAATCGTTCGCGTGTGCACATTTGTTCGCGAACGATGACGCGTCTGCTGTTGTTCAATCATAGCTGTGTAACCCGAATAAATATATCGTTCTTTACTTTCTCCGACCGGAGCTCTGCCTATGAAACTTCCTCTACTGCTGTCGCCAGCCGTATCGAGCACATGCATTAAGAGAATTTATTATAATGGGCACACGACGATGTTTCGTATCTTCGATAAGAACGAGAGTAAAAGTTGATCACGTTGATCTCGCGCGACGAGTTTATCTTTATTCCTTTCCGTTAAGCTTTCAATAAATAAAATTGATCAATTATCCCCAGCCATTAATACATCGCTATAATAATATATATTAAACTTATTTTCATCATAATATATAAATACGCTAAGAAAAGAGCTAATTTTTTATACGTTTTGTTCCGGAAGTTTATTTCGTAACTGCACCTGAACGTTATAAGCGAGGTGAGAGTACGTGACGGAGATTCAATCTACCGGACTCTATTTTCTACAGCGTGCAGAAAGAAGCACGTATATAATTGGTAAGAGATAATAACTGAAGTGCGCAATGTAGATAATGACAGGTCTGATCGGATCAGATTTAGATCATCATGCTGTTATAGAAACTTACAGTACTTGCGTAATCCAAATCGATAAGATATACCTACTATTCTGTAACAGTAGGCAATAATTTAATAATGCGTTTTCTACATAAATACATACTTCTGTGGATTATTGTAAGACTACTACAATCCCGTATTAGGATCAAGGAGCTAAAAAGTAATTTTTGCGACGATTAACATCGGGATAACTATTACAACAGCAAGATGCATGTATAAAACCGATTATTTAGAAATATAATATAATAATTGTATACATTTTCTCTCTATTGCAGTAATGTCTTTATACACATCGTAATTTAGAAAAGCTGAGTATTTATGAGTCTAAAAGGTTAAAGAATTAATCTCAGTTAATAACGCATTAATTATATCATAAATATTAGTGATTGCAAGATAGAATATACCATTTAGCCTGTATTTGCTAACGTAAAATAATTTTTACTGGTGTACGATAATTTATAAAATGTTAAAAAGAGAGTATGTCATATTTCAAGGCTAATTTTCATGTAATTTATATTTTTATCGCTCTATCTTTCGTAAAAAAATTATAGATGATATCGCTTGCCTGTCTCTATGCAATAGGCAATGATGATGCAAAACAAATCGCGACGCGCTGTAATATTCTTTAATAATTATTCGCGAGGAGCAACGTTCTGTAGCTGTGACAGTTGACACTGTGTATAAGTCAATTCCATATGGTGAAATTGCGCGCAATTACATAAAGTACTCACCAACGATCCAAAATGGAACGAGGTGTATCTATCGTATTTAAATGCGTCCGTTCTAATTCGCGTTTCGCAAGCATGGCTGTTCGTAATTTGATGAATCGTTTCAGAAGATGTGACAAGATTTTTCGCAATAAACTTAGCTGCCAAACACAAGTCGATGTAAATAAAGTAGAAATTGTGCTTTTTTGGTCAAAGAATAACAAAAACAAACAAATTAATTAAATTTTGAAAGATACAAATGATTCAATATCTTGAATCGAAAGATGCACATTAATTGTAGGCCATTATAAATCAACATATAAGATATCTTTAAGATATGTCATCGCACATGATTATGTATTCTACGCATAATTTATGACTACCGATGAATATATGTATATGACGAGATAATGTGTTACAATTTTTTTTCTCATCTTTCTTTTTTGCACGATTCTGCGGATTCTAGACCACGGTGATCTACTCGGGAAGCTCTTGGGCAAGGCTCATGGATCTTTGAGTCGACGTGGCATCGGAATGGAGGTCGCGATCTGTGATTTATTTACTATAGAAGAACACCATCATACACATCTTATGTACTATAAAGATTTTCGCAATTGACGCAGTGTTATCATCTGTGCGATTAAAAGTTGATAGCATAGATATGATGCTAATAGATCCGTTGATTGTAAGAAACAGAATTATTAGAATAATGAATTGTTATATTCGATATCTCTCTTATTTCTTGCGATATAGCACGAGAAATGAACATTCTATTTAATTTGCGCGCACATATAATCGTTTTGCACGACCAGGGTCGTATATCAATGCGCGTTCTATGTACAATTACTGTGAATTATTCATAGTGTCTATCAGTATAAAGTAATATATCAGACTTTTATAGCCAATAGGTAGCCAATATATAAAAATGAACTAATGAACATTCTATTTAATTTGTGCGCACATATAATCGTTTTGCACGACTCCAGGGTCGTATATCAATGCGCGTTCTGTATACAATTACTGTGAATTATTCATAGTGTCTATCAGTATAAAGTAATATATCAGACTTTTATAGCCAATATAGGTAGCCAATATATAAAAATAAACTCTCTCAAGTTTCGCTCTTAATATCATGTTGTGTCAATGACCTGTGATGATGACGATGAGAAAGTAGTTCTCGTTTTAATTTTATATACGCATAAAACGACTGCGCGTATGACGTAAACTTAATATCAATTTGAAAAAAATGTGAGCCAATTGACTGACATTTATTGCAAATTATTTGCGCTTGCAAAAGAAAATCGCCGATGGGGGAACGCATATGATTTTCATAAAATTCTACGCGATTAGAAATAAAACAATTACTGTGAATTATTCATAGTGTCTATCAGTATAAAGTAATATATCAGACTTTTATAGCCAATAGGTAGCCAATATATAAAAATGAACTCTCTCAAGTTTCGCTCTTAATATCATGTTGTGTCAATGACCTGTGATGATGACGATGAGAAAGTAGTTCTCGTTTTAATTTTATATACGCATAAAACGACTGCGCGTATGACGTAAACTTAATATCAATTTGAAAAAAATGTGAGCCAATTGACTGACATTTATTGCAAATTATTTGCGCTTGCAAAAGAAAATCGCCGATGGGGGAACGCATATGATTTTCATAAAATTCTACGCGATTAGAAATAAAAATAAACATGCAATTGAAATGTAATATAATAATCAAAATTCATATATTCAAAGAATATAAAGAGAAAAATAAACACCATTGATCTTTATAATATCCTGTATCTCGTTTCGTTGCATTACACATTTCATTGAAATAATCGATGAAATAAAATTTACGGTCAGATATTGCGTAATGCGAATGATAGAGCGTGTCTGTATACTATTACTAGAAGTGTCTGCCAGTCGTGAAGCACTGGCATGAGGGTCAACTAACGACCTCGAGTCTACAAAAAGTTTCACTTTCTTCAGAGGTAGAAAGTGACTGTGGCCTTCGAAGTTAATCTATGATCTGTAGCCAATTGTATTCTCTCTATGCGCTTATTGTTAGCACATTTTTTTCAAACTTGAAAAATAAAAAGTATTAAAAAGTTTATTTCTTTGTTATTCACATTTGTTTTATTTTTTTGCATGAATTTCATTTTAGCTTATCATCTTGTTGTCTATCCTTTCTTAAATCTTATTATAGTTTATTTGATCAAAATTAATCGTTACAATAATTTTTTTCAAGAACTATTATTTCACCGTCAAATCAATCCTATGATTTTTACGGTCTATCGATCGTACGATGCCACAGGCGTATTATCATAACACACGCACGAGCAACACGAGAAGTGATAACTGCACGCAAGTGGCGCCTAAGCATTAGCGGAAGAGAATGATCTTCCGTATAATGGTAGAAGAATCCATAGGTCAGACAGTGAAATGTGCTTTCACTTGTAAAACAGCGATCGATGCGACGCGTCATCCTTCGAAATTTTAATAGAACGGAGAATTTAATAAAGATTTCTCGCCGGAATCGCGACTTTTTCTTATTCGTTAATTGATGTTAATCGTTTAATTAAGCCGACATCCTTGAGAAACTTTGAGCCATCATTTAAAGCGTGAGAGTTTATTTTCAAAAGGCCATTAACGTGTAAAGACAAATGAAAAGATTATTAATTAATATCATTATTGCATTTCTTTTTTATTTCTAGTTGTTTTTTAATTTATTTAATTTATGCAATTTAAAAAATATTTTTTAGATATTTAACAGAAATTATTACGAAATTATGTAAAATTATGAAAAAAGAGAAATTATTTAAGAGAAAAATGAGAATGATTAACATTATTAAATATTAATTATCTCTTATTTTATCTTTACGCGTTAACGGTCTTCTCTGAAAATGATGTCAACGACACACGTAACATTCAGGAAATGAGAAGTGCGGTCGATCAGGAATTTTCACTTCCGTCGATATAACATCTTCATTCTTTGTGATTTATCATTTACATGCAATCGAAGTGAAATCGTTGGAGATGCTATGCCAGATGGAGACGCATCAATTAATAGATTCTGCAATTATTGCATGACGCAAGCGTGAATCGACACGAATATAATCTTACGAAACTTGTGTCGGGACAAGCCCGTCGGTTTTAAAAATCCTGCTCGGGAGATCAATTTGAGGAACAAAGACCGAATTCTTCGCGAGATTTAAATATCGCGTAGACTTTCACTGGCCATTCGAAAAAGTCAAGATGTCGATTTGTTGCTGCAGGCAATTAAATCGATATTTACGTAACGTTATACACATAGATCTGCATTCCGATTGTTTGCTTGCGTTGCGCTATTAGTTAAATTTCACGAGCCATTAAAATAAGACGCACAAACGCGATGTCAAGAGGAATTTCCTCATGCGACCCATTAAATTATAAAGAAATGTAAAGCAGGATATTTACGGAGGGCAGAGAGAAACGCGAAGAGGTAAATGGGAGCATAAGATGCCGGTTTATGCGAAATTGTGCAAACCTGTCAATCCATAACGACACCGAGAAGCGTTCGACCCGTTGGTTACATGTAAGAAATGACATAAGAGAACAGGAGTCAAGAGAACATAAAAAGAGACAGAGATAAGAAGAGGGAAAATAATTCTGAGGAAACTGTGCCCTAATGTCGTAAAAAGTCTCGTTGAAAGTGTTTCGAGCTATGGAAATTATCGGTTTCGACAGATCCTATTTGAAGAACTAGCAAAAATTCCCAACATCGATAGTTTCTTCAAAAGGATACACAGAGTCGAGATTGCTGAATTCATTCTTAATCCCGTTACAATTAATCGACCGTATCCTCAATAAAGAAGAAAGGCGACGTACGAGAACATCGTTTCCTAGTAAAACAAGATAAATCGTTAACAATATCATTTAGAAACAGTTTACGTAAGTAATGCGTAACTCACGTCCGGGACGCATTATGTATATATCCGGGATATTCGTATAATGTCTATCAGCTTGTACTGCAAAGATGCTGCCTGTATAATTTCTTCGATTATACGACGTCTTATCCAAATCTGTTTGTTCTTTATTGGCCATATATGCCTCTCAGCCACTTTGTCAAGCTTAGGCTAACAAGAAGCTAGAAGAACTAGATATGCAAGAGGATTGACTGCCTTCATAAAAGCGAAATGCTTCTTCTGCGTGTACGTCACTTCCGGGATAAACTCTCACGCATACTTATCGGACACGGTACGCGGTAAAAGATGCCGAGTAATGTAAGCAACTGCTGCACGCAAGCAATAAGTTTCTTAAATGCATTTTTATTCCCCTTTATGTATCTTGTGCATGCTCCGAATGTAATAAACGTAAAAATTCTTCCTAAAAAAGTTTTCTTCTCGCTCGATGTATCGTAAACACATCTCAGTATTTTCTCTGATTAAAAAATATATTCTAGTTAAAATCAGATTACGTTTAAGATTTTTTTGATAATAATCGTTAAAAATAATAGTAATAAATAAAAAATAATTCGAATTGATGATTATATGACAGAAAAAGATATAAATAAATTTATTATTTACATATGTTATATAGTATTATTAATCATGATATATATTTATGTACCAAACAAAATCCGTAATACCCAAGTGTTAAAACGTGACTGGCACTTAGGTCATTACATTTTACGTTTATTTTAATTATCCGGAAATGATAGTTTAAGTAAGGGTAATAATGAAGGTTTGACGTGATTTCTGTTCTTGTGCAGTTCAATTATCCTGCGATTATTGTGCATTAGCTCGTATGCCTATGTGTTTCCAGTTTTAATTGAGTTCATTGTTGCGAAATGATATTACCAGGATTTATTGGCGAAATCATGCGCCGACTTCCCGGCCGTGGCATCTGTGCGGAACGAAGCCTTTCCAAAGGGATTTGAATAATCGAAAGACTGAAAAACAATTCTATGCACTTTCACAAGTTATGTTAAAATACAACAGATATATCTTTTATCGCGACCTCTTCTCGACGTTCAATAAAATAGTATATATTGCAAACTATAACTTAAAATTTCTTTATTTGATGTGCTCGCCTTCGCGTGAATGTTTCGTAGGGAGAGCTCGCAGGTGGAGAGTAAGCAGGCCTCATGGACGGCGGCGTTTCGTAGGGCGGATTTGTCGGTGGACCGTACGCAGGAGTCTTAGGCGGCTCCTGAGATGAACCTTCCGATGAACTGGCTGACAGACCAGCACTGCCGCTTGACGATGTGCCAGACAGATTTGCGCTAGAAGTTGACGACGTGGCCGACAGCTTCAAGAAGGCGCCGAGGACTTCCTTTAAGACCGCGGAAATCATGTCGTTTCCGTTTGTAGCCGCCTACAAAATTGATCGTGAAATTATTTCAGGCAAAAATAACGGCTATCTCTATGCGAGTGTGATAAGTATAATAGAAGATTATTTTTTTATCTCTTTTTTCATTTATTTTTATTGATTTTATTAAAGTTTTTATATTTATTATATAAGCACGAATTAAGCTTGTAAATGTCAATTCATATAAATTTAAAGTTTGTAAGAAATAATTGTGTGCTTACTGGTTTATAGTCGTAGGCACCATAACTGCCATAGGTTGTAGGCGCGTAATATGTATCTTTTTGACCGTAAGTCTTATGACCATAACTTTTATGACCGCTAGAACCAGCGCTAGCACCAGCAAGCACGCCTGACACAAGCGAACTTACAAGCGATTTCACGTCTGAATCACCTGCTGAAGCGGCGAGTTCCTAAAATGTAGATACAGAACATTGATCTAAATAATTTAGGGAAAATTTAAAATATATTTAAAATGTAAAAGAGAGAAATATATAATTATAAATAATCATATGGAGAAGGCATGCTAGTTTTATGATGCGTACTTTACTCAATCTAGCGGTGATACTGGCGATAAGGTTCGATAATACTGATTGTCCGTAAGGTCCCTGTGGCTAAAATCGACGAAAGTAAACAGATATAAATTATGATGCAAGATTGCAATTGTAAAAAAGATTACGAAGATTTATATGAGACACATATATACAATTATTTTGTTTATTTATTAATTACCGCGCTTAAAGGGCCAGCTACTGCTGTAATTATAGATGCCGATCCCTGTTTACCAGTGGGCTAAAAATAAAGTTAATCCTTCCGTTTATATCTGATATTGTATAAAAATCATGCGATTTTGTACTCTATAGTTGTATGAAATAAAATACAATACTTACACCACTACTGCTACGACTCAACGGACCGATCAGAGGCCCCAGAAGAGGTCCGATCAGCGGTGCTATCAGTTGAATGAGAGGTCCTAAAATGGCACCAGAGTCGCTACCCTCCCCTTCCGGGCCCTGGAATAAAGAGATTTAGCGTTCAGTTCTATCAAAAGTTATCATTCGATTCAATCTTACCTCGCTGAGTTTTTGGGAAAGTGGCAGGAAAACTCCAGGAATATCAATTCCATCATCGTCCGGCTAGAGAAGGCGACAAATATTCTTATACATCTTATATAATTAAATGTTTACAGATAATTTTCAGAATAGTATGTATAAAGCATTTTAATCTTACATCAGAGAGTCCCTCGAGAAGAGGAATCGCGGCTTGAAGCACTTCCACTACGTCGGTCTCGGAATTCGGCTAAAATATGGTATAGATTATTATTATTATTATTTTTCTCATATATTAAGTTTCTGAAATTGTATTGCAATGCAATACTGTGTGCACAACATTACACACAAATTGCAATATTCTTAAACACAAATGCAATATTCAAAAATATTTCAACGATATTACAAGTTTGTGTGTGTATCGATATATCATCTTACATCACTAAGGTCTTCGAGAATCGGCGCAGCTAACGGTAGTAAATCGATCAGAGCTTGTATAGATCCACCCTCTTCTTCCTCTTCGTCATCATCGTCCTGCGAAATTATGCATTGCGAATAGTATTGCGTATATTATAATAAAATAATAATCGATAGAACGTAGCGTTTTTATAATAAAGGAAAATATAAAGAGACTATATACGTTCAGTTCCTGTGCTTGATTGGTCGTTTCATTGCGGCTTTCTTGATCAGGCGGCGTCTGAAATAAACATACATAATTGCATTTTAAATCACGACTTTTTCATAGTAAATAAATAATTATTGTCACATGAATTACAAGATAATTCAAATTGTGCAAATAAACGAGTTATATTATTACCGTGAGTTAAAAGTGTGAAAAAATTATTCGTAATTTTTCATTAATTCATCGCTTTATATTATTGGATTTTTATTGATGCGCAGTCAATGTTGGTTCATAAATTTCGTCACAATTTCTGTTTATGATAGATTAAAAGAGGAATTTGCCGCACCTGGTCCTCAGTTGTGCAATAGATTACTGACACGATGTTCTTTCATACATATTTATGCGCTGGAATAGCCATCAGATTGCAAATATCGTGGTTAACCGATTGCGAACTACGCGAATTTCACTTTTTTCTTATTATCGCTGTTATTAATCTCTACCAACCAAAAGAATGTCTTTGTATGATGACCCAGTAATAATTAACTAAGCCACGTGTTAAAGTAAAATACAATAGCTTTAATGAACGATTCACTCAAGAATAATATGCGTTATATTGCAACATAATTTAATCCCTAAACGCGAATGCAAATGCAAGATAAACTTTCACGTTTAAGATTCGCTCGTCGTATTATCAAGCGCGACTATTGATCTCTCACTTGACTTTTTATAATAGTTTCGCAAATATTATTACGCGATAACTGCAATCTTTTCATAATCATTAAATCAACGCCAAGTTTTTAGATATATCGATATATCAGGTGATTGCATAAGTTCGTGCCCGATTTAAATATAAACTTCAATAGATTATATTTTAGTTCTTTTTCTTTTCTTATTACGATATATATTTATTTCGCAAAGTATTTTTTACACCGTGACGTTTATCGGTTTGAAAGTTAGTTATTTAATTACATGCCTTTGGAATTACGTTGCTTGCAATCTACTCACCTCGTCGAAAGTCACCTGTATCTTCTGTGGGTTTGTACCTTTCAAGATAGAGAGTACAGGCGTCGCGACATTAATCTCGGTAGTATTCTTCGGTAGTTTTCTCAGGACCCCCAACATTCTCAACAAATCGCCAAATATGGACGGTTGTCGCTTTCTCGATTTTTCTTGTCTTTTCGAACTTTTCGTCTTTTTTTCATTTTTCTTTTTCTGTTCATCTTGCTCCTCTGCCTCTTCTTCTTGTTCTTCCTTTCTTACAAATTCATTCGTTTTCTTTCTGTTTGTATTTGTACCCGGATCATTGAAAACAACGTTGATTTGTCCAGATTCGTTCGTAAGTGTGTAATTTTTTTCGAAATCTTTTTCAAATTGCGAAAAGGAATCCCTAGGACGAAACGCTAAATAATCCTTCGGCTGCGTATTCAAGACCGTCGTAGCTGTTGGAAGCTGGCTAGTGATGGTTATCACCGCTTGAAATGGGAAGGTTAACAGAGGTTCACCTAAACGTGACAGATTCGCTGTCAATTCATCGCTTATGGCGATTGGTAGCGTCTGTCCGAGCTCATTGTCGAAGGCCTTGGACATCGGAAGATATGGCGAAGATGGAGGCTGCGCCAAGATATCGAAATTCCCAAAAGTATCAATCTCACTTTGCTGAAAGGGATTTTCAAAGTTCGCGTTAAAGTTTATATTGGAATTCGCGAAATTCGCGTTAGTCGGTCCATTGATATTTGAAGAAGAAAAACCGAAAGGATCCTGCGGATTGGACGTGGCAGTTTTCATTCCTCCTAAAGACAATGGATAAGCTATCACTTTTTCATCTCCTCTTTGCATATGGGGTCCCTTGAGTCTTCGGGTCGGATAATTGAAACCTTGTCGTTTCTCACTAAAAGGCGCCTTCTTCATCATCTCCTTCGATTTGGTGGCCGAGTTGTCCGCAAGGGACACTCGTTTCTCGGATGACAGGGCGTCCTTTAAACCAGACGACGTGAAATTCATCTTGGATGTTACCAGACCCATCACGTACTTAGACCAAGCTACTATATCTTGCTTCGAAGTAATCTTGAGCGGTAGCTGGAACTCCAGAATCCTCGGAGAGGCCGAGAAGCCTTGTTCGCTTCCGCTTGTCGAACGTTTTCGAGACTTGAGAGGCACCGAAACCACGAGATCGGACATTATTAAAATTAAAATGCAATTTGAACGGGACAGTATCCTCGACAGTACAAAAAGCATCTTGAAAATCGATATTCTTCTCCAAACGGTATTATCTTGCTTAAGTAGTTTTAGATTTTAGGTATAATTAGCAGGCGATTGTAATACCATGATTTTCAGGAAAAGAAAATGACATTACATTTTCTTTTATTTCTGTTTATTTTCTCGACGGAATTTTCTGAATGTGTTTAATAATCTCAAAATAATATAGTTAAATTAAGTCATAGCTTTTCAAATAATAACACACTTGTGACTTCGACCTCACACTTTGCCCACTGACCGTGACCAATACTAATTTACACGTCAGATTGATAGTTTAATTAAGAAGATCATTCATTTTTTTTTTTTTTAATCAGAGGCAACTAGATGCACTGTTCTCGCGCGGAAGGACACGAGGATTGTACTTGAAGAACTGGACAGTTGAATAGAAAAATGGTTGCTTTATAGGCTGAGCCTAATCAGAGGTCTGTTTTTTCCCTGATCGCGGAAGCGTGCACTTTTTTCCATGCACCATCGGGATATCGGCTTCGCTAATCATAGTGCGCCGGATCGGGGGCGGCCGCGCTCACTTCCGTCGTTGCGTTTCCTTCGACGAGGTCTTTCTCTCTCCGGCATTTAGGTAATTATGCGCATACGCGGGCGGGCATGTAATGCGACGAAACGCACGTGATGACAGGCGAGAGCGGCTTTCGTAAAGGCGGCGCGAGTATCCAATTTTGAAACGTATCGTAAATGGGGGAATTTCTTTACTGGAGGCGGGTGTTACGTTAAGAGCCAGCGACGACGAGCGAGACTTTGATTACTGCGCGATTAAGCGATTGCGCTTTAACCATCGTTGATGCGCGGAACTCGTCGAAACGAGTTCGTCGTTTACGCGTTTTCTTCCGGGTGGAACAACCTCATCGACATCAAACGTTATGTTTCGCAATACTTAGCTTCATTAAACCAGTTGTCAAACTAAACGTAACGTCCCGGTACGATCGATTATTTACTAAATTGCATCGTTAGAAATTTTATTATACGGTTATTAAAACACGATATCTGACAGATATCTGATAGATAGCGAATTTTTTAAAAAATTTCGTTTTAAAGTCTATAATACGGTGTGTTTTTACTTTGGCGAAAAATCCGCACACACACACACACACACATTTCCGCGTCTCTTATGATCCATCATAAGGCAGAATCGAAAAAGTAAAACTGTGGCTCGCACACACACACACACACACACACACACATTTCCGCGTCTCTTATGATCCATCATAAGGCAGAATCGAAAAAGTAAAACTGTGACAGTAGAATAAATTTATCTACGCCATGACCGTGATCATGATCTTGAAATTCTAAGCGGTAACAATGAGAGAACAAGTCCCGGTAATGAGCTATAGTATTCCGTTTCTCGTAAGGCACAAAGCAAAGACGCGTTCGCACCCACTTACGCTAATAATAGTTCTCACGACTAAACCGTCGAAAGGTGTCGGATTTACAATAGTTAAGCGTACATAAAGAAATGCGAAAAAAAGAACCAACAAAAATCTGAATTAGAAAATTATATTACATGATTTTTTTCGAATAATTTATACATCCTGCAACTAATCATATTAAAAATAGCTTATGTATTATAATAATTATAGTAAATCCTTTAAAATAGATTTTTTCAATTCATAAACAATTACACGAAACAAGTTGCCTAAATTAATCGATTTCTAATAAAATAAACAATGAAAATAAATAAAAATAAATAATATCAAAATGTCTTAAAAATATTAAAAGCAAAAATATATAAATTCAGATGTAAAATAATCGATTCATATTATTTTGGTGAGATATATAAATTTTAAACATGAAACAAAAAAGGAAAGAAAGAGAAAACTAAAGGCGATATATCAAATGTCGTAATATATTAAAATTATAGGACATATTATTTGCAAAATCTCATAATATGATACGCAACAAAAATAAGCGGATATCGGTAAAATGTCAGTTGTACGTATTTCTTCAATAACAGGAATGATCGGTTACATCTGGTAACCTTTCACTTTTTCAGCCTTTTAAAGAAGGCCGAAAAAAAAGGTTGGCGTAAAATTTGCAAATATTACAGTCACTATAATTAAATGGCAATACCAACAGGATTCCCACAAAAAGATACAGTGTCACTATTTAGGAGAAATATAATTGCAGGATTTAAAATGTATAGAGTATTTTAAAAAGAGGCATATATATCAACGCACGTATTCTTTTATAGAGGACAGTAATAATAATTTGTGCGCGATAAAATTTTTGTATTTTTCACTTAACAAATATTTTTCTCAACAATAAGTATTTTGCAAAATATTTTTTCTAATATCAATATTTAACTCAAACTATCATTAAGATAGCAAAACACGATGACTTGATGATGTGCAATCGAGCGCGACAAAATCAACGTGACGGGGAAAAAGAATGAAACATATGAAACCAACGGACTTTCCATTGTACAAATGCACTGTCAGTATGCATCGTACTGTCGAACCATTTGCGCGATTCGCATTATCGTGTTTGGAAGGTGTCCTTCCGTCTATATCTGGTAAAATTACACTAATTTTCGCAATTTTCACAGAAAAAGGAAAAAGAAAAGCGCTTAAGAATTAGCTACGCAAATAATCCAGTTAGAAATATAAAATATATAAATAAAATATAAATATTTAATTTATATTTATAGGTAAATACATATTAAATTATGATCATTTGATTAAAATAAATATAAATATAAAGATATAAATACAAGTTTGCAAATTAACATGACCATTGATATTTTAAAAAAAATTAATAGTGTGATAAAACAAAGAAATTCTATTGGTTTCATGTGTTATATCTTGTTTCAAAAGCCGATTATTATAATGCTGAATCATTATAGTACATTAAAAAAACTTACAAACAAATACTGAAATATATTGCCAATTATAAAGGAAGTTGGATTAGTCAGCGATGAGATAAAAACTGGTTTCCTTACAATTTACGTAAATTTTTATCACTGATCAACATCTACCTTTCATATCGATCAATTGCTCCGTGTGAGCCAATTTATTCTAATAAACTAGGTTGTAGACTAATTGTAATAAGATATCCTTAATTTCTAGCTAATATGAGTCAATTGGCTTAAGAAAATTACATCGTCGTCCATGCGTTAGATGAACGTACAAAAAAAAGTGAAAGTCTCTCAACTTCATTAATAGGTCTAATAAAGATACAATTTAATCAAACATTTATTTCACATTATAAATAATCTTTGTGTAACATCTGGATCAAATCTGAGTAAATTGGCTCTTCTTTTAGCACCAAACATTTAACAAATATATCAATTGGATGGCGAAAATGAAAAATATACTGCGTGAATGTCTGTTATTAAAATTTGTCAGGTAGCAATTAAAGTTTAAAATATTATTGATGCACATAAAGGTGTCTCCGTCTGGCGAACATTCACCAAAGCCTGAGCGCTAATCGAGGTCTTTCTGTTCCCCACAGTTGTCTTATTAAAGTAACTGTCGGTAAAATCGCCATGATAGTGAAAACATTTCAAGTTCATCTATCCGATAAAAAATCCGGAAATATCTGCGTCGCCCGCGCCGCTTGTTTGTATGATGAAGCTATAATATTATCTGCAAAATAAGAGGCACTAAAAGCTATTGATACTGATCTGTTTATCACGATCGCATACTATAAATAAATTTTATTTTCTCTCGCAATAAAATTTATAATTTATGTTAATTAAATACAATTAATCGTAGATGCGATATTAAAATTAAATATTCTAATAAAGTCGATATAAACGCTAAATGTATGTTTTGCTAAATTTTGCGGCTTTAATTAGAAGCCATAAGATTGATAAATTTATGTGCAGATTAAAATCAGTATCTTTTCAAAATCTTCTTATGTAATTTTTATTAGGAGGATCACATTTCGTGTCTTGTTCGTTTCGGCAAGTCGATTTTTCGATTTATTACAAATTTGTGTAGCGTATGTGTTTGTATGTGATTTGCACATGTAAATTATATTACAAAATTACATATTTGAATAATACATATGTAATAATAATATAATATAATATGAATAGTACGTCTGTCACGTTTCTGTGACGTAAAATGCTTTAAATGAAATAAACAGTTTTTTTTTGCAAATAGTTTCTATTACTTTAAATATATACGCAATATATATGCTGAAGCTATCATTGTGCCTACATAATTAATTAATTTTAATTTTATGTCATTGTAAACATCTATATAATTGCAAATTTATTTACTATTTATTTCAGCAATAACCATTCCTGTGTAGAAATATGGAGAGAAAACCGCGAAAGAGCTCGATCTTTTCGCCTTTTCGCAAATACAACGTAATAATCAATCGATTCAAAGAATCGATCAATAAAAATCGCAATGTAAAGAGAGATAAACCTTTGCACTGTTACGCCAATTAATGATCGTTTTCACTCTTATCCCGCGCGAGAAAAAATGTAGTGAACCCAGCGTCGCCCTGCGTTACACCAAGAATCAAGTATTAATGTGAAACTCATGTTTTAGATGCAATTGAGTAACGTACGGCCGATTACACCCGATTGCAACCGGATCCGCGATTGAACGGACCTGCAAATCTCGTAACAGCAAGGTTAACAACATTTGCGCTGTGGACAATTCTTTTCGACTTCAGGCGATTATAGTCACTGTGTCTGGATAATTCAAAAGTCGGACGAGCTATTTCCAATTTGCAGCGTGAAAGGCAAGAATAATAGCGCAAACTACTCAAAAAAGCTGAGAGAATGATGCTCAAAAAAATTATACTCAATAGGTCCAATTTAGATTGAAGTGCAGGTAATTCTTTATTATTAAGGTACGTGCATGTAAGGTATTACGGTAAAGAATATTTTTCTATAATTCTAGGTTCCTACGTAATATATAATATAAACGCATAAATAAAAGTTTTTATTACTTTATTTTATTTAGAAAATATTTTGCAACATTATATTATCGTAGAAGATTCGCTTGAAATTTATGTACATTTTCACTTTTATTACAACGCTTTTCATAAAACTTCGCTTGATTGTATTAATCTCGAAATTCTGCCTCTATTACAATCTCCGTTTCACGGCGAACAAAATCGTGCCACTTTCATTAGAGAATTCGTTTCCGGTTCAACAATCAAAAATACATTATATTAAAGCGTTTATAAAAGCCTACACGTGTCACAAAATCAGTGAAATATACATAATTAGTAAGTTTCTTTTCAGTCGTAATTGACACTTTGTAAAAATTATAAAAATGCATATTCAGACACTATCTAAATATTTCTTCAGTCATTGAAATCATCAGTTGCTTTTTAAATGTGTAACCTTAGCTGTTTTAAGGTGAGATATAGTAGCTATAAAAATATCTATAAATGTTCCCTATATTGCGGATTTTATCAATGTATTAATATTTTTTAATATCGAAATATCCCCTTTTAATATCCTTGCAAAATCGTGTCGATTTACTTTTGTTGCTCGTATTTCTTTATTCCTTTCCGGAGATGTAATAACACGTTTCGATAAGTGCTATAACGGAACATTTATGGATATTTTTATAGTTACTATATTTTTATAGCCTACAGAATATATTGAACAATCAAGATTTTCGTGCTGGTAGATTTTTTTGCTCATAAATATTAGCTATTGTTTCTTTGAAATAAAATCATCAAAATATACGTTAATTACGCTTTCAGATTATTACTCATATATATTACTTTTTATTTGCTGTTTTATATCTAATAAATAATTTTTATATATTTTTAATATCAAATTTATCTCCACCGTAAATTTCCGTAAATTTCGTAATTATTCAAAATAATGCGCAATGAATTGTCCAAGTTAATTGGTAATTTGACAGAATCAATAAAGTCGCTTAGCTTCAAAAAACAGGCGATATCTTATTTTAATATATTCAATCTATTCAATATATAGAGTTTAATATACTGGGGATTACTATATACTGGGGATTATTGTGCAAATTTGGTAACGCGCATTGAATCAAATAGAACAAAGAAAAGAAATAAAGAGCAACAAAGGTGAGTCAACGCGATTTTGCAAGGAAAGAGGGCCTTGGTCTCTTCAGAAAGAAACTTAGATTAGTAACGAGAAATCGGTGCGTAGCTTTTTCCCACCCAGAATTGTTTTCATAGGTACGTTCATAGTTCTGAAACAATTCTTTACGTGGTACAATATAAGATGTGCGATTAAGAGATGATAATAACAGCATCTGTCACTGAATCAATTATGCCTCCCGATAATCTGAATATCTACTGCAAAGTATCTATGCATTTTTTATTTTTGATATTAATTTCTTAACGTTAAAAAACATTTGACATTTTACTACCGACATACATATGTTTCTAAGCGTAGATTCTTTAGTTACATAATATAAGTTATATACGTACCAACTGACTCAATAATCATTTCAAGCATCATTTCTTTTCCGCATAGCAATGACGTGAAAGCACGATTATGATTTAAGAAATTTTTTTTTTCGGAATTAATTATAAATGGTTGCTTTCGATATCTGTTTCGCGTAACACTTTCGACGTGAGAAGGCATAAAGTCCCATCGATCGTTATAGGAATAAAATAAAGAGAAGCGAATAGCAATCTCCCTCTCTCCTTTTCTTTTTGTTCTTTATTTATTTTCTCCATTAGTCACAGCATACATATCCGTTTCTCTAAAATATAATTCCAATACCGGAATAAGCATCGCGTGTGCACCTTATCTTCAAGTTCTGCGTTACCTTACATCGGATTGGAAATACGTAATATCTTCTCATCATATTGTTCGGTGAAACCAAGAAGATTTATAAATAAATTGATGTGTATTACATTATAAATAAAGTTGCAACAGTGTGTATGCAGGACATTTAATTGTAATTAAAATATAAATAAAATTATTCGATAATAACTTTAGAAATAGGCGAGTGTAAATGTATGTTAGATGATATATCTCTCATTGTCAATGTATGTACCAATCGTGCTGTCAAATATCCGCCGGCCAGGACAGATCGTCATTTTCTTTCGTCATAAAAGAAAGATAATTGCTTCACTTGTCTTTGCTGTCATTCCAATATACTGACAAGTAACGAGCGGAAACTGTCGAGAAAGGGAAAACTTAATTCGTCGACATAAATTCGCAATCTTTCAAGAACAAGAGAAAATCGTTATAAAAGCGCGGCTTAACGCATACATAATTGGAGAGCTAAATAGGTGAAGGCGGCATGTAATGTGTATGTATATTTGAAAAAAAAAATTAAAGATGTTATGATATATGATTTAATTGAGCAATGGGAAATAAAGTTAAATGACATTGGGCGCGATTATTCGAATTTTGATTGTCGGATAGTGTTTTAGAAAATTTCTTCATGATTTTTATACTGTTCTCTCTTCGCAAAATAAGACAATTATATTTAATTCATTGTTACGTTAATTCGCATTGTTTTGAGCTTACTTGTAATAAATTTCAGATTTTTTATGGTTTTGCAAGATTTCACATAATCTTTAGATGATGAAAACGTGTAAACCATAGAAAGCGTAAATTTTTTGAAGCATTGTTTTCTTTGTTTCGGAAATATCAAGTTTTATACATCGAAATTACGAAAGTACGAAATTTATATGAAATGTGACAGTACTTTGAGTAACATGGTTTGCGTCATTACGCAAAATATGTTATCTGATTATAACTATTACGCACTTGAACCTTTAGAATGTAACCCTGAGTCAAATAAAACGCTTGGCATACAGATCTCACGTCAAGATAATGAGGTGTTAATTTTAAAGAAAACGACATGCAAAATTAGCACATAATGTATATTATAATCACAAGAATAATTGGCTCTCTTTTTACTTGATAATGTACGGCTTTTTCTGCATATCATCTCTGTAATTACATATATCCTCTATGCACATATATTTTTATACTGCATCAAAATGAGGAAAGTAGTTATAATATTGCAGATTTAAACAAATAAAACAATGTAAAACATAAACCAAGATTTTTCATATACAAATCAAGACCGGATTTTTATTTTATTATGATGAGATAACATGCGAAAAATTTATCATACAGAAGATTTTATTTTGTAATTGATTATTATATTTTACAACATTATAAATATTATATATTGTTCTCTTATTCTACAAAAACACAAAAAATTACCGTACCTTTCTTCCATGATGATTACTAAACTATGGCAATTTTGCTTATGGCAAAATATCAGACTTTTTTTATTATTTTTATGTTTAATTAGTTTTGAAGATTACAATCCTCCTTATTATCAAGATATTTTTCCTTTGCTGTTTAATATTTTCTAAAAAATAAAGTAGGACTAACTCGCGAGACATAAATGAACGCAACTTGTTTTATCTTTAAGATCTATTTAAATAAATATATTAAAATATATCGAAATGCACCTTGCATTATCCAATGGGTTTATCCAGCAAATCATTCTAAAATAAAAATAGGAACAGAGAATAGAGCAGAAATATCCTCGTTGCTAAACGAAGCATATCGCAAGTGCATGCGCATTCTATAATCCAAGTCCGCATGCGTTTCATGTTCCAGACATTTATTGGTAAACAATTAAGTAATAAGCTATAGTGAAAATTTTACAGCTATGTAAATAGAGAGCAAGATGATAGACGCAATAGTATCAAGTATGATTTCTACTACCGGGAAGATTCTGAAAAATTCATAACATTAGATTCAATAAAAATTTACTTTTCACGTTTTCTAGTTGCGTATCTTATTTAATGTATAAAACTATAATTATCCATCTATGTATTCAATGTTAACGCGCGATGTCCGTCCGCGGGAAACAAGTAATTTAGTCACAAAAAAAAACGATTAGTACTATAAAAAGCGTATGCAAAATTTCTGTAAATAGCTCAAGGCGATCTTTGATATAATTATATAAATAGCGATATTTCTATGACGAAAATTCCAGCAAGTAATAAAAAGCAGAATCTCAAGCATAAGTTTCGGTTTGTGCGGTTGTCAGTCTATTGCAATTTACAATAACGTATCCGCGCATCAATTCGTTAACGCTCGTTCTCTCTACTTCCTATTGTCCATAATATACCTTTTGTTGCAACATACTCTTTTGCGATGCGACGTATTAAAAACCGCTAGCTAGTAGCTTCAACCCTGAATTATAAAATGCGAAAAAAAGAGGAAAGCCACCTGGCAAAGTCACCGCAGCTAAATGATTTTACATACAAAAAAAAGCTAAATAATCTATTAAGATGAACCATGACCTAAGCGAGGGATGTATTGTGTACATACACTTTCATTATCTATGGTGTGTAATTACTCGCAATGACACCGTTTTATTCTAATCAATGGGAATTTACATCTAATAGCTTATGTCGTCAGAAAAAGAATAAAGTTGCGAAGTTTGCTGCTTTATGGTGTGAGTAAAAAAGCTGGTTAAAACAACGCGTGTAGATATGATAAATAGTAATGTTAATCAATCAGCATTACTATCATTACCAGCGACAGCTTCATAATTTTAAGCTAAATACCTCAGTCATGTCTAAGTTCAAAAATAAACCTTAAACAAATGTTTCTAGATGTTATAAAGGAAATTCTAATATCCTATGTAGTTATTCATCCATTGATTGCTCAAGATCTATGCCTCAATCTTACGTGTGTCATATCTTACGATACATCATCTATGTACACCTCTGGCATATATATCTTTTCTTATAATTTAATGATTAATTATCGATTTATCAATAACGCTTCAGAATTTCTTGTAAGGAAGAAGAACAGTTTTAGGTTCGCATGTAAATGAGAAATTCAATTACAAAGAGATTCTATTGTTTGATTATTATCTTCATTAATAGAGATTTCATTTTAAGATAAGTATTGCGCGAGAGGAAGTAGCCTTATAAAATATTAAGAATTATTTTCATTTAAAAGAAATGTTTCGCACTAGATATAAAATTCACAATTTCCTACGAAGCGCAAGAAAAGTAATAAATTACATTCGAAAGCTAGTCGGATGCGCAAGTGCATCTCTCGACGATCATCGTCGAAATGTTCATGTTTCGGCGATTGGACCGAAATTTATCAATGTGATCGCGATCCCTTCTTCAGAATTTCCCATGCGACATGACAGAAGGAGAGGACGAGAGGCCGCAGACATAAGTGTAGCGTGGAGGTGGTGTCAGGCCCCTCCTTCTAATAAAAGCCGCTCACTAAGCGTCGCTACACAGACAGTAACAGAAAACCCCGAAGAGAGCAGGAGCCACCGAGAGCTCCTTCAGGACCCTGCGAGATTTTTTTTTTCCAAAAATTCCAGTTCGCACAATTTTCACGACAAACCGTGTGACGGATAGTATCTGTGCGTGGTGAGTTCAACACATTTCGCGTTTCTAACTCAATCAACATTTTTTTCGGATCGTCGTGTATGCATCTTTAGTGTCTCGTGGAAAATTGCTGAATGCGGCGACCACGTGGCGAGATGGTGACAAGTGGAAAATTTTTGAGTTTGAGCGTGTTAAGTGTAGACGAAGAAAATTCTGGAGATGTTTTTTTCGCTTAGCAGCGTTAAGTATATTTAGATATAAAAACAAATAATTATTAACAAATAAAAAATTTGCAATTTTTTTGTTGTCGATTGAACGAAATTAATAGAAAATATTTTCGCGTAATAAAGTATATCCAATATTTAATAAGACTGGTATTAAAAATTACGCTTTTTCCGGAGAAATCTCTTTCCATCTGGACATGCAATCTCGTTAGTAATCAGTCATTTGATGGAAACTTTGAGTCCATCTTTTCACATATATATTTTACAATATTCAGGTCTTTTTAAACATTATTTTCTAAGATTTTAATATCAAATTCAATTTAAAAAGATTTATACATACGAGATTAATGATAAAAAGTTAAATAGCGTAAAGAAAGAGAGAGAGAGAGAGAGAGAGAGAGGGGGAGATTTTTGATGAGACACGAGATAATATTGGCAAAATGAAAATCTGCTAAATATGGTTCTTATGAAAAGAGTAAGTTCTGAATAAAATTTAAAAGTTATGTCGACCATTGCGTGGTTTTGATTTGTCTATGACATAAGCAAATTTACTGTCTTCTTTTAGACAAAAGATTTTTAGAAAATTTTATATCTTATTTAGATTACAAATTCATTTATTCTATTTTTATCGCGCGTCTTATAAAAAGATTAAAGAACAAGTTTTTTTTCAACATCAATTTAATTGCTGTAATTTTTATTAAAATTATTTGCATTTTATTACAATGCGCGAATAATTATTCTTTCAAACGTAACAATATATATTTTAAAATGTTTAGAATATTTATTCTTGAAAAAATTATTTTAAAAATTATTATTTAATTTATTCATTATATCATATAATTGTAAATTTTTTGCGTTATAAGAATAGTGCAAATAATACGAAAAAAATAATTAAATTAATCAGCACGTTCAAAAATAAAATATTTCAATATCGTCCCCGAGCAGAAATATTTTGTACTGAATCTACATCGTTTCAATGTCACATATTCATCCTCGATTCATCTACGATTCATTCTCAACGTACCAAATGCGTATGCATTTATTTGCACATGGCATATATTGGCGGACTACAGAAATACACGCACACTCACAACATTCCTCAACGAAAGCAAACACCTCGTAATTTGACAAGCACACACATCTCTTTCATATTGAATCTAATAAAACTATAACACTTTGTTTTTATGCAACTATAAACAATTTAAAGATAATTACATATATTTATCGTTTTTTTCTTTTTTAACAAATGTCTATATATATTCACAATTAGTTTGTTATCATAACTCTAATTAGCGCTTTAAGGCTTGTTATAAACGAGCAATTATTAAGCTTAATTTATGGAGCAACGGACGAGCAAAGTTTCACGCTTTATAATAGAAAAACATGTATCGATAAATAATATAATTCTAATGCGGATATGATGCAAATTACATTTTATTAAAATCGCGATTAATTACAAAGCGTGCGTTTCCTCCAGTGTCTAGCAGACGCCAACAGCATTCTCCACTTTCATTCCGTCGAAAGTGATAGTCGCGAACGGATCCATGCCCGAGAAAGGAGAGTCATTGCTCCTCTCGCCCTCCTGCTTCTCACCGTACACCTTCTCACTGTCTTTTCATGATCCTCGCGTGAGCAATTTCCATCTTACATTGCCGGTTTGTGAACCACATGCTCGTCACATGTTCACGCGTGATAAGGGCGTATCAAATAATAATATGAGAATATCACACGAGGACCAAGATTACACGCGGCTCGTGAAAAGTCTCTCACTCTTCTACATATTAGATGCGTGTTATCCGTCCTATATGTTTAGAAGCAGACAATTTTCTTATATAATCTAGGAAGAAGAGCTTTGTGTGCAAGATAATAATATGTGCAACACAAAAGATCGTTTCTGAGAAGTTCGAGTCGCAACGCATTTATAAAAAATTACAATCTACTAATAAGTAAGAAACATCTGCTAAATAACATGTGCAGAGTGCGAAAAATTGACCATGAGAGAGATGCCGCGATGCGTTAATGTGCATTATATTCACTGCTATTTGCAATTATAAACACCGTATATACGTTCAATGTAATTTATTCTTTTCGCAGAACTTATTTATCCGATCAAGATGAGGTATACTATTCTGGCACTAACGGTTGCGCTTTGTCTCGCATTAGTGAGCTCGAATCCGCTTCCGGAAAACGGACTTCGCTCAGAGGTAAGTACGTGAGAGGTGCATCTTCATGCCTTTCTCTTTTAACATCTCCGTCCATTTGATTATCGCAAGATTAATGAGACGGATTAACTGCCGCCCCTCCCGCTGCGTTATAGCTCAATAATTATGCACGAATGGCACGTGGCACACAACTAACAAAATTTCAAGACCGAATTTCAAGCGTAAATATACGCGAAATGATCGCCATCAATTGTTAAATAGCTAATTAACACAGATGCTTCGATAAATACCTGCGTAAAATTATGCAATGACTATTATAATGGCTTTAACGCATTGTCATTAGATCGCGATAATCACGATCTAGTAAAACCGAATAATTTTCCATTAATCTTAGCTTCACTAATGTTATTTGCATTCCTTCCCGTCACATCAGTTAAAGAAAAAAAAGTGTGGTTTTTCTAGAAAATCTCTGCCTCGCAGAGAATTTCTCGATCACATAATCGACGCGTAGAAATTAACTTTTATTTAAAATTAAATTAATGGAATAATTATTAATTGTCAAACGACATGAACGATAAAACAGACAATTCCTGAGAAAATTGTGAAACAATTCCTCTTCGATCGCGAAAGTTTAGCTACGTTCTGATCTATTAAATCTCTGATCGTTTCTATCGAATCAAATGATTCGATGATTAGAGATGATGTTTTATTTTCGCCGAGTTCTTCATTCGATTAATAGCGGCTAAAACTTTAGCGCGAATAAAACGGCAGAAATCAGACGCAATTAAAATTTTATTGCAATTTCGTGCATTGCGATTTAAACCACACACATGAAGCCGAGTCTGTTTACTTATCAATATGGCATCCGGAAATGTGCTGGCAATCATGAGCAATCATTTCTTTATCGTTTGTATCTGTAAATGTATTCTGTCACGAAAATACTATTAATACACGTTTCAATGTCAAAACACTATCTTACGCAAATTTTAATAGCTCATGAAGCTGTTAAAACTAATCGCAAAACGTATTACAAAGTATAAAAAATAATATTATTTCGAATAATAATTCGATATAAAAAATTTTCGTATGTTGTAATATCGAAGCATTTATCTTACGCAATCTTTAATAACGTACGAAAAGCTATTAAAATTGGTTTAACGTAAGACTGAGCGTGCTCCAACATTAGAGCGTGTGTAATAAAAACTTTTTATACTTTGATGTTCGCGTAATAATTCACTGAAAGTTTGTAATTCTTAATTCTTCTGAAAATTGGTGATGCTACGATTGCTACGATTGATTATTACGTTACGTTATTACATGATCACAGAAATTATAGCAGTTGCTTAAAAACCTATTTTTTCACAGTCGCTACTCGAACTTATGTAGCATTCATCGCAATTTACTTATAATTGTCATAATTTTTTACATAACATTTGAGACTGTATAACCTAACATAACACACGTGCGCGGCGAAAGCATGGTCACCAGCTGGGGATGGTTACATGACACGAAGAGAGTTCGAGGAGAGTGATTCGTATAAAAAACACGAATTTCGTGTATAATATCGGGATATCAGCGCCATGTCGAAGAATTTAATGTTTGGATTACGCGGCTATAAAATAATAACCATAAATCTCGAAGGTTTTCGCCAGTAAAATTTGCATGAGATAGTATTCCAATGTCGGAACACTATCTCATGCAAATTTTATTGGCTCTCCGTGAGCATAATATTTTCACGATAGAATAAACTAATAAACGTTTATACGTTTATAAAATAATAAAAAAATTTTCACGATTGCTAATACATTTTTAAAAGTCATATTGATAAGTAAAAACAGTAGGCTATTAATATATTTTATTATAACACTGTGTAAAGAATAATATAATCATATCGATAAGTAAACAGGCGCTCGCATGCGGTTCCGTAAACCGCAGGCACGACGTGTACTGTCGTAAACGGTATAAACCTCAAAGTATACGATCTGACGAAAAAGCCGGGTCGTCCAGCTCTCGCCCTCCGACACTTTCACTGGCCGCCAAGTAACCGGACACTTTCTTCGGTCGATAGGTGCCCGATGGAAAGTTGGTGCGTACGCGTATAAGCGCATGCAACACCGCAGTGCGATACTCGAAACACTGTGCGAACTTCCATTTGATCCGTATTTTGCACGCGGTCAGAGAAATTTCGTGGATAATATTAAGAATACAGAATATTAAATAGATACAGAGACAAGTAATCAGATGAATAGGCGGAATAAATATATGATTTAAAACTTATAGAAAATCAATCAAGATTTATAAGAATAAAATATATTTAATTGAGAAGCAAGATTTTACACATTTATTATTAGAGAGAGACGGGAATGGTATTTAAATATTATATAATATATTTTAT